>NC_081842.1:99487200-99604864 GCF_963259705.1 Myotis daubentonii | reverse complement strand
TCACTTTAACATTTCTTGCATTGCTGGTTTGGTGGTAATGTAGTCCTTTAACCTTTTTTTGTTTGGAAACTTTTTTATTTCACCTTCAATTTTAAATGATAGCCTTACTGAACACTGTAGTCTTGGATTTAGGCTTTTTATTACTTGGAGTATTTCATGCCTCATCTGTGGTGATTTTCTATTTCCTTCATTTCTTCTACTTTTTTTAACATTAGTATTCATTTCTAGTGAAGAGTTGCTCCTTGTCCCCAATTTATTTCAACATTTTTACATTACTGTGGACTTACAAATATTGTGGGAGGTTGAAAATGGATCCACCAAAACAAACAAACAAACAAACAAACAAACAAAAAATACACCAATCCATGTCCTAATCCTTGGAACCTCTGGATATTACCTCAGGGGGCCAAAAATGTGATTGAATTAAGCTTTGAAATGAAGAGGTTATTTTGGATTGTTCAGACATATCCTAATGCAATCACATGCATCCTTATAAAAGAGAGGCACAGAGAATTTTGTTTTCCACCACTTTCCCAGCCACCTACTATTGGTAACAAATTTTTTGAGCTACCTTTTATTCCTTTCTGTATCTATTTTGCATAAACAAGAAGATAGGTGAATTTTCTTATATCCCTTCTTTATTGCAAGAAGGGTAGGAAACAATTTGCTTTTTTCATGTAACAGTATAGCAGAGAAACGCCCTCCATATTGTTTCACAAAGAACATTTGTATAGTGTTCCAAAGTGTAAATGTAGCAGCTTATTCAACCATTCTCCTATATGTGTATTTAGATTGTTTCAATATTTTGTAATTACAAAAACAATGTGGGATTAATAACCATGTGTATATGTACATATTTTTAGTTCTTTGAGACTTATCTCCAGGGTAGATTTTTAGAAGTTGTATTGCTGGGTAAAAGGGTAATTGCATCATGTGTAGTTTTATTAGGTATGGCCCAAATTTCTTTCAGGTAATCACGCCCCAGAGCCCATGCTCAAAACCATCAACTACTTTGTGTAGTTTGATTTTCTGAAATACAGAAGATTATTTATCTGGAAACATAAGAAACATCCAAACAGCAAAATACATTTCTAAATGTCTATTCAATTTTTTCAAAAAGACCATTGTGATAACTTAATAATGACTTGCTACATTGTTCAGTGTGGGATGATGTTGCTTATAGTGTACCAGCCTGTGAGAAGTTGTTGAATGGACCCTTTGTAAACTAAGTACATAATATAGACAAATGTGTGAATCAAAAGAATGACAACAGTTGTCTTCCTGATGAGTTTCAATGATTCTTGTTTACTTAAATACTTAGAAAGCAAAAACTCTCTGATAGTATTAAATTGCAAATAAGTTAATATAAATAATGTATTCAATATCTTAGCCACTATAATGTAATAAACCCAAGAAAGTGTATTCAGAAGATAACTTATGCAAGACTTCAAATATTTATTTCCTTTGTATTTAAAATCTCTAAGTTTGGGAATAATTAATCAATGAGATCCAGAAAGGACCTGAATAATATAGATAAATTATTCATAAGTGCAGTAAATGATTGGATCATAACTGAGAATGAAGCCCTCAGGTTCCACTAATTATATTTCTTTTGCAGCACCTGAAATGCAGAGAGAGTGTTATGGAGAAAGACAACATCCATCTCAGGAGACCAAAGTCAGGAGCATCCTGGGATAAAAAGAAACTCAAATCAAGTGAGAAAGCTAGTGTGAAGGAAATGCAGCATGATACTGGGAAGTCAGCAGGCTGTGTTCAGCAGAGTGAAACATCCCCCTTGGTGTTTCAGAAGTTATCATGAAAAATTAAAGTGATCTCCGGGTACAGATACTGTGGCTCCGACTCTCTAGAAGAGTGTTTATTATTTGAACTGTTATAGAAGAAATAGAAATGGCATAGCTTGGAGAAAATGTTTATAATATGAATGTCTGAACATATGACCAATTATTAACTGCTAATAGCTAAGATTCAGATATTGTAATAGCATGTACCATAAAACATCTTGAAAATTTTCCTGGACTACCCCTAGGGCTTAAAACAAATATAAATATACTAGGAGCCCAGCGCGCGATTCAAAATCTCATGGTGCCGCCCATCCTTTAGCTGGTGGTCTGGCCCTACCTTCCTCTCTGGTCCTTGAAGCGGCCGTGGCCACTGCTGATCAGGCCCTCCCCCAGCGCAGGTGCGCGGAGGCCCCTGCTGCCCTGCCCCCGACACTGCATGAGCAACCTCCTCCTGTCCAGTTGACCGTTATGGTGTCCTGGTTAATAAGCATATTTCTCTATTATATGTATAGATAATTTGAGTTCCCTACATATAACAAACAAAATATGACTAGTAAAATATTAATTTTTATCACCATTAAAATCAACCTGTAAAATATTATATTGACTCTACTGCTGGTGGTCAAGTAAATTTGTGTAATTACTATGGTTATATTTTGAAATAATGAAGATAAACTTAATCTGGACCAGCAATTCCATTTTCAAATATCCCAGATATGGCACAAGAATCCACTATAAAAACATCTGCATGGGAATTATAAATAGCAAAATAAGGGAATGTTTGCCTCTAGGGAGAGACAGAAGAAAGGGAATCTAGTTCATTAGGAGCATTTAAAGGGTTTCAGTTTATCTCCATAATTTTATTCATTAAAATATCTGATGAGTATGATAAAATATGAAAGAATAGTAGGTGGTGTTTGTTATAGTAATAATAATCCTTAAAATTACTCTAGTTAAAATCTTCAAAATAAAAAAATGTTCTTTAAATTCCCTTTAGCAACCACTTTTGATATATTCCCACATGCCCAATTCATTTTCCATTAAAATTATTGGCTCCAATTAAAAGACAGAAACACTTAACTAACAAATTTTAGGTCTCGTGGAACTTGATTTTGTCACCAGTTAAATTTCTTTCTATGAAAACTGTGTTAAGTGCTATACAAAAACTATTCTTTGTGGGCTTAAATTAAAAGGTGGAAATATCTATTTTTTTGTATATTATATTCTCTTCACTGATGGTAGATAGTAGATAATCTACAATAACAGATAACTTGTATAATAACTCTATTCAGAAAAAAATGTTGTGTGATTCAATAGGTTGATTTAAAAATGATGATCTACCATATATCTATGTGTCTATATGTGTATGTTTATTGCCAACCAGTGTTCTTTGAATACCTAAAAATAAGTTTCAGGATAAAAAGAAACCAAATTCTTCTATTTAAAGTATAGATAGTACACAAAGATGATAATTAAGAGGGCATTGTAGCAATATGTAAAAAAAGATTTTAAAAATAAAAAAAAATAGTAGAATTTTCAAGATTTAGAACTTTATTCTTTAAGAACTTTTGTTAAAATTGTGTCCAGGTGGCTCAGTTGGGTGGAACATAGTCCTGTGCATCAAAAGGGTTGCAAGTTTGATTCCAAGTCAGGGAACATACCTAGGTTTTTGGTTCAGTCCCTGGCCCCAGTTAGGTCATGTGTAGGAGACAACAATTTAATGTGCTTATCACATTGATTTTTCTCTCTCTCTTTCTACATTTATATGTATGTATATATGTGTACATGTATATATGTATTTATATCTATGTATATTTATATATACTTTGCTAATGTTTAAGGCAAAAATTTGAGAAAATAATCTTTATAGAATAAATTTACAAACTCAATTAAAAGGGAGAGTTACAAAATATGAAAACCATGCTGCCATGCTTAAGTGAAATTTGACACATCTAATTATAGTAATGTAAACCTGTTAAGTCATAAATTATGTGATTATATTACTCCTCTTAATAAAATTATTGCCACAGAGTTTTAATATAAATTACATAAATTTATTAATATACCTGAGACTTTACTCTTGATATTGAAGATCTTATGGAAAGAAATTAATTTTTAACATTTAATTGTATATTTATATAATTTAGTTTGCTATTTGGAATTGGCTGCTAGCAATTTTTAATCATCAATTTATAATTCAATGTTAGATCTAGCCATTATGTTTAAAAAATGCTATGCTTCCTTTGTCTGTGTTTCATAGTTGAAGGAGCTGAAATATTCATCCCTACTGAGTCCCATATTTGAAGTATATCGATGTGTATTTTAGTCCCTAGAGGATTTTAGAAATGCATTTTGATGATAAATGCCATTTATATATAGGCAATACCCATTTCACTTAGAAGTATAAAACAGAATGTAAACGGTTTTCAATGTATAAAAGGATATTACCAAACGATAAGGAAAATACTATGTGGACATTAACATGTAGGTGAAAATGTGTAGAAAATAAATGCTACATGCACAACAACCAGAGTATAAAAATGTATGGAAGAAATTCAGCCAAAACGGAGTAATGTACCAGACATACACTCCAGTGTAAACAAATAGAATTTGGAAAACAACATAACACTATATTCATTATGAAAAGGAAAATGCTCTTTAAATTCAAACACATAGTAAGTTAACAGTGGAAAAATAGAAAAAAAAAACAAAAAACACTATACCATACAAACACTAAACATATGAGAGCTGAATTGAATATGCTAATGCCAAAGTCAAATTCAGGAAAAGGAACATAACTAACCAGGGATAAAGAGAGACATTTCACAAAGATGAAATGATTAATTCATCAAGTAGCCAACAGTCCTAAATAGTGTGCATGAAAAAACATCTTAAAAATACTTGAAGCAAAACCTGACAGAGCTGAAAGGAGAAACACACATATTCACAATTAGAATTGGAGACCATGGCACTGTTCTCTCTGTAATTGACCAAACACGTAGAAAAAAATTCAGAAATAATCTGGAGGATGTGACAGCATTATTGCCTAACATGACCTGATTGACATTTAGAGTGCACACCATCCAACAATGACAAAATACATGTCCTTTGCAAGTATACACGGAGCATTCACTATATTGGATATATATGAGGCCATAAAACACAGAGAACGAATTTAAAAGGGTGGAAAATTATGCCAAATGTGTTCTGTGACATACACATAAAAGGAATATAAATTGGAAAGAATGTAGTAAAACTGTCTTTATTTTCAGGAAACATAATATGAACACAAAATCTTAAGATATCTAGAAACAAATCTACTAGAACAAATATTTGAGTTCAGCAAAGATACCAGAAAAAAAAAGGCAAATAGACAAAGCTGAATTGGATTTTTATATTCTTGCAATGGAAAGCTAAAATATAAAACTTAAAATACTGATATTTAAAATAACATCAAAAATCAAATTAGATATAAATAATATAAAAGATATATAAATTCTTCAAATATTTGGAAATGAAATATTATAGTTCTATATAATTTATGGATAAGAAGATAGTACAAGGGAGATTAGAAAATATTTTATAATGGGTAGTATTGAAGACACAGGATACTAAAATTTGTGTGATATAGCTTGTAAAGTAGTGCTTAGGAGAAATTTATATATTTAAATGATTTATTAGAAAAATGAAAATGCTTAAAATCAATAGTGTAAGCTTCTATCTCAAGAACTAAAAGGAAAAGCAAATTAATCTCTGTGTAAATGAAAATTTGGAAATTATAGTGTGTTCTATGGAAAAAAAATAAACTCAACATTAGGTAAACAATAATGCAAATTCATGAAACAAAAGCTAGCTCTACACACAAAAAAGTAAGTTTTACTATATGCCTAAAAATAAATAAAAATTCTAATTCTTGAATTGATACTATTACAATGTATTTTGTAATAAAATCATATTTTATGAACTATCATGCAAAACCCATGTTGGACTTTTCACTTCTTTCTACCTTCTCACATTGTTGCAGTGTGGCACATACAACCTGTTCAACTTGTTGCTACATGTTTGTAGGTGGATGTTGGCCAGCCTGATTATTTCTGCCAGCTCCCCCCAGTTGGATTTAGGTACAGATTTGGCAGAAAAGGACAGCTAGGGATTATGTTACATTTCAAGATTTGAGTCATAAAAGTCAGTGCTTCATTTATTACTAAAACTAGAGGTCCAGTGCACGAATTCATGCACTGGTGGGGTCCCTCGGCCTAGCCTGTGGGGATCAGGCCAAAACTGGCAGTCTGCTGATGCCACCCCCACTCATCCCAGCCTCGCTGCACCTGCCACTCCTCTGCGTCTCCATATGCCCATGACCAATAAGTGGCAGCGGGCTTGTGCCCAGTCAGTTCCCATGTTGGTCCTGATCCTGGTCCCAGTCCAGATGAGGGAGGGGGGTGCAGCGGGAGTGTCTGCAGGAGAGGCTCACACTGCCACATCTGTGCTTGCCAGCCATGAGCTGCCTGTCAGTCAGCTGAGTGGCGCTCCCTCTATGGGAGCACACTGACCACCAGGGTGAAGTGCCTGTGTTGAGTGCCTGCCCCCTGGTGGTCAGTGTGCATCATAGCAAATGGTCGAACGGTTGCTTAGGGTTTTATATATATAGATGTCTGTAAAGAATTTGTTGGATTACTGATAACAAAGTATTTCTGCACATGCTTTTATTGAACCACTGTATTTCTAAATAGAGCAAGGCAAGTAATATTATCCCCACTTGATGGTAAATAAAAGTGAAGCATAAAGAAATTAAGTGACTTAATATTGGCCTTAATATTAATACCTCATCATTGGTCTTTAATACCAAGCCTAGGTTTTTCAACTTCATTCAGTGGTAAAATTCTAAAGAATCATGTCCATTAAAGCCAGGTAAGTGAATACTTATTGAGAATTAACCAGGTGCTCAGGACTTTGTAGATATACCCTCTAAAGTTTTAGAATGTAATTGGATTTTTTTTTTTTATAAAAACAATATGGAAGGATGGTGGGACAAAACAGTTCATAAGAAGACAGGAAGCCAAGGGACTATTTTTAATTCATTTACTATGTTTTCCCTTGGGCAACTTAACTACTGCTATGCAATATAATATGAAAAAAATCTCACAAATACGTTGAGCCAAAGAACCCAGGCATATAAAAGTACACTTTTTATTATTCCATTTATGTAATAAAATAAGTAAAACTAATCAAAAGCAGTAGGAGTTATAAGACTGGTTAACTTTGGTAAAATATTGACAGGATGATAATATCAGGAAGGCTTCTGATTGCTGATAGCATTCTATATCTGAACCCAGGTGGTAGTAATATGAGTGTATTCATCAAAAATATCCCTGGGACTATGCTTAGGATTTTTGAACTTTACTGTATATATGTAATACACTAAATTTTTTTTTTAAATGTTGCAGAGCTTCTGGTCAAAATGGTGGAGTAGGTGAACGCAATGCTTGAATTCTTCCATGACGACATCAAAGCTACAACTAAACTATAGAACGACCATCATCGAGAACCCTTTGATATCTAACTGAACAGAAATCCTATAATGGAGGATTTACAGTAGAAGCCATGTGGAAACTAGTATGTGGAATTTTTATATGTCATAAATTTGTCCCACACCCAATTTGAAATGGTTAAAAATCAAAAGGGACACCTTGGCTGCAGAGATAACCCCTGAGGAGTGAGGCATCCAAGCCCCACACCAGGCCCCCCAGCTCAGGGTTCCAGTGCCAAGAAGAAAAGTCCCCAGAATTTCTGACTATGAAAAACTGGGAATTGCAGCTGAGTGAGACAGGGTGCCATCCCAGGAATTCTGCTTAAAAGGTCCCTGCATAGACTTGGACTCACTCCCTCTGAGCTCCAGCCCTGGGGCAGCAGGTCAAAAGGTGCCAAAGACATACAGGGAAGAACCAAACTGTCTGGCTTCAGGGTGAAGGCTGGAGGGACAGCTTTCTCCCAGACAGAAGTGCTGATAGAGGCCCTTGTTCCTTTGCTGATCTCTCCCCTGCAGGTGCAGACAAGCCACTATCAAAGTCTACATCAAGCTGGCTAACACCCATTACCTTGCCCTGATGATTCCCTGAGACCCTGCCCCAACCAACTTTTGGGCCCACCCAAGTCATTTCCAATGGCTTTTCCATACAAATGGTCCATCTTGGCTCAAGCTGCAGACTTTCCTAAAGAACCCAGGAATTCCACTTCTGGGCATTTATCCAAAGTCATTCAAAGCACTAAATCAAAAAGACAAATGCATTCATATGTTTATTGCAGCATGAATTACTATAGCTAAGATAAGGAAGTAACCTAAGTGTCCATCAAGAGATGGATGAATAAAGAAGTGGTGAATATTTATAATGGAATATAATTCAACCATGAAAAAGAATAAAATCTTGCCATCTACAACAACATAGATGGATTTATAGTGTAGTATGCTGAGTGAAATATGTCAGAGAAAGACAAATGCCATATGATTTCACTTATATGTGGAATATAAAAAAACAAAACAAAAGAAAATAAACAAGCATAATATGAACAGCCTCATAGATAGAGAACATTTTGATGGTTGCCAGATAGGAGGGAGGTTGAAAGGATGGCTGAAAAAGGTGAAGGGGTTAAAAAGTACACATTGGTAGTTGCAAAATAGTCATGGGAATGCAAATTATAGTGTACATAATATGGTCAATAATATTGTAAGAACCTATGTATGGTGTCAGATAAGTACTAGTTTTATCAAAGTGTTCACTTCGTCAGTTATATAAATGTCTAATTACAGCACTAGGCTGTACACCTGAAACTAATATTATATACATCAATTGTAATTGAAAAGTAAAAATTAATTAAATTTGAAATTTTTAAAAATAAAAATATAAAAAGGTTGCAAACCTGTTTGTTTTTTTTTCTGAATCAATAGATCTGATAAACATCTACCGACTGATTAAGAAACCAAAACATATACACATCATCAATATAAGAAGTAAAAGAGGGAACGTCACATAGTTCAAGAAAGTCATTAACAATAGTTAAAAAATGAAAAAAGTAATTGTTAATAATTTAATAAATTATTTGAAATGAACAACATCCTGAAAATAAATTCATTAATTATTATAACTGACACAAGAAAAGCAGAAAACCTTAATTTCCCAAAATCTATTAAAGAATTTGATTTCATAACTAAAAACACCCCATCTCCTAAAGATAACTTTATGCCCTGATGGCCTCAGTGTTAAAATTCCATCCAACATTTATGAAATAAACATCAATGTATACAGCTATTTCAGGAAATAAGATAAGAGGGAGTACTTTCCAACTCATTTTATGTGCTCAGCATTACCCTGATAACCAAAACAAAGCACATGAAAAGAAATCTTTTTCTTATGGACACAGAACCAAAATGCTTCATGACATATTAGCAAAGCAAATGAGTAAAACATAAGTTTGTTATACATTATGACCAAGTGGGATTTATCAAAGGAATACAAGATTGGCTCAAAATTTAAAATGTGTTGTAATAATATGTATTAATACAATAATAAGAAATGTCATATATTTTTCTCAATAGATTTAGCAAAATTTAATTCAACTTGGATTTATAATAAATAAATTAAAAAACTTCATAGCATATTCCCAACTTGTTGAAGAATATCTATTGAAAATCTATAGCTAACATCCTACTTAATGATGAAAGACTGAATGCTTTTCTTCCTAAACACTACTATTCACAGAATAGGAAGAAGGCAAAGAAGTTCATTTTTTCCAGTTTTATTCAGCAAAGTGCTTAAATTTTTGTTATAAAAAAAGAAATACAAAGAAGGGCATATCGGAAATAAAATACATTTGCTTTTATTTCCAGAAGTTAATTGTCTACATAAAAATTGTACATGTCTTCAAAATAGCTACTGTTACTGAAACAAATATTTGAGATTAGCAAATTTGCAAGATAAAAGTTTATTTTACTAAGTTTCAAGAGACAAGTTTATTATACAAAGTTAATTGTTTTTATATATAGCAATGAACAATTAAAAATAAAATTTTAAATGCAATACTATTTACCATAGTATCTAAAACTATGAGATACTTATAAACTTAAAATGTATGTTAGACTTGTCCACTGAAAACTATAAAACACTGCTTAGAGTAATTAAAAGTCTAAATAAAATATAGACAAAAGACCATGTTTATAGACTAGCATATTCAGTTATTAAGATGTCAATTTTCTCCAAATTGATCTATGGATATATTGCAATCCTAAGCAAAATTTAAAATGATAATAAGGATTTTTTATTTTGTAAAAATGAACAAATTGCTTCTAAAATCTATGTGGAAATTTGAAGAACTTGGAAAATGTAAAATAATTTTGAAAGAGAATTAAGTGGGGAACTTACACTACCTGATATTAAGACATACTATGAAATTACAGAAATCAAAACAAGGGAGAGACTGTATAAGTATAAACATACATATCAATGGGGTAAAATAGAGAGTCCATAAACTGACCCACTTGTGTATGGTCAACTGGTTTTTAACAAATGGATTCAATGAGAAAAAGGATAATCTTTTCATTAGATGATATTGGAACAATTTGATATCCATCTTTAAAATACAATCCTTGTCCTAGCCAGTTTTGCTCAGTAGATAGAGTGTCGGCCCACGGATTGAAGTGTCCTGGGTTTGATTCCAGTCAAGGGAACTTACTTCAGTTGCAGGCTCCATCTCTAGCCTTGGTTGGGGTGCCTGTGGGAGGCAACCAGTAGATGTGTCTCTTTCACATCAAAGTTTCTCTTTCTCTGACTCTCTCCTTCCCTTCCATTCTCTCTAAAAATCAATGGAAAAGCCTGGCCAGCATAGCTTAGTGGTTGAATGTACCAGGAGGTCACAATTCAATTCCTGGTCAGGGCACGTGCCTGGTTTGTGGGTTCGATCCCCAGTTTGGGGTATGCAGGAGGCAGCTGATCAATGATTCTCTCTCATCATTGATATTTCTATCTCTCTCACCCTCTCCCTTCCTCTCTGAAATCAATAAAAATATTTTTTAAAATAAAAGTAATAAAAAGCAATGAAAAAATATCCTCTGTGAGTATTAACAAACAAGGGTTAAAGACAAAGAGAGAATCTTAAAAGCAGCATGAGAAAAGCAGTTAGTTACCTACAAGGGAGCAATCAGATGACTATCAGCTGATTTCTCAACAGAAACTTTGCAGGCCAGAAGGGAGTGGCAAGAAATATTCAGAAAGAAGAACCAAGATGGTGGCATAGGTAAACACCTGTACTTGCTGCCTCTCACAACCACATCAAAATTACAACTAAAAGATAGAACAACTATAATCCAGAACCATGGAAAAGCTGGCTGAGTGGAAGTAGTACAAACAAAGAGGCAATGAAGAAAGTACATTGAGACTGGCAGGAGGTGCAGAAGTGCAGAACAGGCTGGCACCCAGGTGCACTGCTTTTTTAATGGAGAGGGAGATACAAGCTCCTGCTTGATCTGAATTCCAGTTCTGGATGAGACTCTGGGGGACCCAGACACATAACAGGAGAAACTGGACTGTCTGGCATTGGGGCAGGAACACAAGGGCGGCTTTCTTTCAGGTGGAGGAGCTTGCAACAGTCATTGTTCCTGCGCTGGGACCTCTCCAGTGCAGAGCTGACTGGAAGCCATTGCTGTTTGCTTTGCCCTGATAATTCCCTGAGACCCTGCCCCACCCAATTACAACCCCACCCAAGCTGTACGCAGCAGCTTTTGCATATGAACGGCCTGTCCTTTCTCAGCCTAAAACCTGTCAAACAGGGAGCAACTGGGTCAGGGAGACCCAAAGCTATCAAAAGAAGACCCAAGGCAATCAGCAACAGCCTGCCTTGCTTCACAGCTGGTCCTCATCTGGGCACTTCCAAACTCATGAAAAAGAGGATGAATCTGTAGCTCCTTTTAGGTGGCCCCAGGCAGTGGCTGATTTTGTACCTCCCTGGAGATCCAAAAGCCAGTGTACCCATTGGTCAGTGTGAGACCATACCAGATTATAACTCTTCACATCCATAAGTGACACACTCAAGGGGCAGACTCAGTGAGCACCAAAGCCCCACTGAAGCAAGTCCTATCCTATAAGGGTGTCTCCTGCATAGCAGCTCTTTCATTGTAGACACAGCTGGTCCTCACAGCCAATTGGCCTCGAGGCCAGTTACTCCCAGTGATACCAACAGCAATCAAGGCTTGGTGCATGACAAAGGGGTGCACCAAGAGTGTCCACCTCAGGTGACTGGGGAGGCTGAGCCACTGGGCCCTATAGGACACTTACCACATAAGGCCCCTCTATCAACTCAAGCAGACTTAGCAGCTACCCAATACATAGAAACAAACACAGGGAAGCAGCCAAAATTCAGAGACAAAGAAACATGTCACAAATGAAAGAAATGGAAGAAAGAAAAATACTGGATATAGAGTTCAAAACCACAGTTATAAGGTTACTCAAGAATCTTCTAGAGACCTCCGAGAAACTTAGTGAGACCTTCAAGGATCTTAGTGAGAATGCCAAAATAATAATAATAAAAAAGACCAGTCAGAAATTAAGCATAAACTGACTGAAATAAAGAATAATATATAGAGATTCAATAGTAGACTAGAGGATCCCAAGAATCAAGTCAAAGATTTGAAATACAAGTAAGCAAAAAACACCCAAACAGAAGAGCAAAAAGAAAAAAGAATCCAAAAATATGAAGATAGTGTAAGGAGTCTCTGGGACTTCAAGCATAACAACATCTGAATTATGGGGATGCCAGAAGAAGAGAGAGAGCAAGATATTGAAAACCTATTAGAAAAAATCCTATATAATGAAGAAGTATATGCAAATTGACCAACATGCCCTCACACAAAATGGCCTCCCCCATGTTGTCAAAGATAGCTGCTCCAATGTGGATACAATCAGGCCAGCAGGGGAGGGCAGTTAGGGGTGATCAGGCCATCAGGGAAGGGCAGTTGGGGGTGACTGGGCATGTAGGGAAAGGCAGTTGGGGGCAACCAGGCCTGTAGGGGAGGGCAGTTGGGGGGGACCAGGCCTGCAGGGGAGGGCAGTTGGGGGCAAGCAGACTGGCTGAAGAGGGCAGTTGGAGGGGAGCAGACCTTCAGAGGAGGGCAGTTGAGGGCGACCAGGCCTGCAGGGGAGGACAGTTGGGGGTGAAATCAGACCAGCAGGAGAGAGAAGTTGGGGGTACCAGGCCTGCAAGGGAGGGAGTTAAGGGCTACCAGGCTGGCAGGGGAGGGAGTTGGGGGCTACCAGGCTGACAGGGGAGGGCAGTTAGGTGCTACCAGGCTGGCAGGAGAAGGCAGTTGGAGGTGACCGGGCCAGCAGGAGAGGGTGGTTATGGGCTACCAGGCCAGGAGGAGAGGGCAGTTAGGGGTGATTGGCTGGCAGGGGAGGGCAGTTGGGGGCAACCAGGCCTGCATGGGAGGGCAGTTGCTGGATGACCAGGCCAGCAAAGGGGACAGTAAGGGGCGACCAGGCTGGTGTGGAGGGGGGCAGTTGAGGGTGACTAGGCCAACAGAGGGGGCAGTTAGGGGTGTTCAGGCAGGCAGGCAGGTGAGAAATTAGGAGCCAGTGGTCCCGGATTGTGAGAGGGATGTCTGACTGCCGGTTTAGGCCCAATCCCCAGGTTTGGGCCTAAACTGGCAGTTGGACATCCCCCAAGGGCTCCCAGATTGGAGAGGGTGCCAGCTGGGCTGAGGGGAAACTCCCCCTTGCATGAATTTAGTGCACTGGGCCTCTAGTTACTTAATAATATTGATTTAAAATACATAGAAAAATAAGACAATACAGATATTTTCACTTAAATATAAATAAAATTGTATGATTTTTAATATATAAGATAAATACTATTTTTATTTGTAAACTATGTATTTTATTCATATTATAATTTATATTCTACTATATCTCAAAAGTTAGTTGACTGTGGTTTGTAGCTTTACTAAAGGCCATCAATAAACAATTTACCTTTGATTTGTGTTTTATTCATACACCTGAATATAAAGCTAAGAACAATAATTTTCAAAAAATATTATCTTTAGTAATTTTGGACACATTTCTAAAGAAATTAATTTGGTACATGAACAGGAATTACAGAGATCACTAACTTATGAAAAATATATTTGACCATCTGAAAAATGAATTCAGTAGTGGCCAACTGAAGTTGCCCTTGCTAAAACAGGAGACAAAAGGTGTTATACTAAGTCCTTCTATGTTTTGGCTCTGTTGGCAGTCTTCAAGGCATTGAGCAACCTTATGAAATCACAGTAGTTTTCTAGGAATAAAAATTGGCCCTCCCACATAATATGTTCACAGCCTTAGTTTTATTCTGAAACAGTCAACTTTAGGATAGTTCAAGAAGGACTTTTAAAATAGCTTTGAAACTGGGAGCAAATCAGTGTGGCTAAAGATAATTGATTGTAGCAGGTTAGAGAAATAATTGGTTAAGAAATTAAGTAATGAAACCAAACAGGATATATTTCAAGCAACAGCCAACCCTAACAATGAAAGGTTGAATTCGACTTGTGACTCTTTATGGTTACAATTAGTTGTGTCTGCATTAAATGCAGGTGGGTCACCGTGCTCTCGGAAAAGACAGAAAGCTTTGTTTCTCTATAATGAATTTCATCAAATACAATAGAGTTCTTATTTTAAAATGGGGTGGGGAGAGTAACATAAATTAAACCAAGCATTGTAAGGAACAGACTAGGGGGATGAGAAGATAATATAGTGGACACAGGGATGAAAAAACATAAAAAGAACCACCTCCATTACAGTGGAGGCTACTAATGATAAGAAACAATGCTTTAAAGCACAGGCTATATGACAATCACTTATATGCATTTTGTGTAAATTTAACAATCATCACAAGCACCCTGTGTGATTATTGTCACCATCTTATTACACAGAAAATGTGAGTCACTTGCCCCAGGTCACATAGCAAGTAAGCTGTGAAACTGAGATATGAATCTTAACAGTGCAGCTCCAAAGCCCATATGATTACCACCAGACTTTTTTTTTTTTCTTACATCTTCCTACACTTCTGTTCCTGCACAATGAATAAGGGGTCCTCAAAAAGCTCTGAACATCCAGAACCCAGCTGAGGCCATGAGACCAGGGACAGAGTCAACATCAGAGGAGAAGGTCAGAGAGGGAACTGGGCTCTCCTGACAAAATATGGGCATAATTTTTCTGGGCATTAGGGTCCACCTGGGAGGTTTAAATCAACTTGTTACTACAGCCAGCAGATAAACATCCATTGTGATTAATAATGATTTGCTGTGCGGACAATATAGTAGGTTGTAGTTCTAAACTGACATGATCAAGTAGAAAGGTATCATTGAAAGAGAGCATTTATTCAAAGTGGAAGGAAAGTATGCCCTTACTTAGACTCTTTTCGCCATCTACTAACCATTTATACTGACTTATGTGGGAACAAGTCCAGGGTTACAGGAGGACAAGGATGCACCTTTAAGGATTTTGAAAATAAATTAGAAAATAAAGGCCTTGAAATCTAAAATAAATTTGTAATGTTATAAAAAATTGAATTATGTATGTTGGTTTATAAAAACAATAAATGACCAGGAAAGAATATCTCATTAGACCCGTAAATAACATTTTCACTTAGATAATAGCTTACTTCATTTAGACTAAAATATGATGACTTGAATAAACATGTTATTTAAAAACTTAGACGTATTAAGATAGGAAGCAAGAGTCAAATATATCAGGCAGACATAATCTTATAACTTTCTTAAAATTTTAATGGTAAGAGAAAATATGGGTGAAATAGTGGAGGAAATGGATGGGGTATTTATTTCTTGGTATAATTTTTTAAAAATAGCATTCACTGAACACTTATATGGAACATAAATTGTTCTAGATAATTTACAGAGAATACCTTATTACTTTTTCAGTTATCTATTGATAACAAATCACCCCAAATGAGTGTAGTGAAACAACAATTTTTTTTTGTTTTTCTTTTAATATATCTTTATTGATTTCAGAGAGGAAGGGAGAAGAATAGAGAGATAGAAGCATCAATGATGAGAGAGAATCATTGATCAGCTGCCTCCTGCAGGCCCCCCACAGGGGGTCGAGCCCACAACCCAGGCATGCGTCCTGTCAGAATCAAACCATGACCTCCTGATTCTTGGGTCAATGCTCAACCACTGAGCCCCACTGGCCAGAGTTTTTTTGTTTTCTGCTCATGCATTTTGCCATCTCTGCTCCAAGGTGTCTGGGTCCTCAGCTAGGGAGACCTAAGTGACTGAAGACTGCAGTCAGAGAAGCATTTTTACTCAGATGGAAGGGCTCAACCACTGGGCACATTGAAACTGTCAATGGCAGTGCATACACAAGACCCTCTTCTCGGCACTGAAATCTTCAGGGTCGTCAGACCTTGTTCACTGTGGCTTAGGACTCAAGCAGAGAGTGTGCAAACAAGTAAAATCATAACCTTTCATTCACTTCAATTAAATCCTAAACAGTTTTCTGTAACATACTCCTATTCTCTGACCCCAATTCTTGCCTTCCAGAGATATCCAAGAACATGTAGTAAGTGTGGAAATGGTTTTCATAACAGAAGTTATGTCAGCAAAATCCATAAAGTCTTCCTCTTCTTCAACTTTATGAAGATATTAATGATAAATGAAGAGAGAGCATATTGAACACTAAAACATACCTTTAGAAATTTAACTTCTTACATTGCTCCTGAGCAGCGTTGTATCTTGGCCCATGGTATGGCTTCATTAAATAATAAATTTCATTAAGTTTATTATTAAGTTGTATTTATAGGGGTAAATTGGTTCCCAAAACCATATAGGTTTCAAGTGTACAACTCAACAGAACATCATCCGCACACTGCATTGAGTGCCCATAATCCTAAGCAAAGTCGCTTTTGGTTCTCATTTTATCCCCTTTGCCCGCCTCCATCTACTCCCCACCCCCTTTTCCCTCTGGCTATCACCACACTATGGTCTCTGTCTATATGCTATGTAAATATGTTGTTGTTTTTTTTATTAATCCCTTTACCTTCTTTCATCAAGTCCCCCAACACCCCTCTCTTTAATGTCATATTACTTTAATGTCACTTGGCAAAACCTTATCCTTCTTCAAGGCACAGTTTAAATGTCACTTTTTTTGTGACATTCACCACCCCTTCCCAGCAGACATCTTTGTGAATATGGCTCTGTCTTTTGAGTTTGGTAACAAGCTTGTTAAAAGCAAGAAAATGGTCTTATTCATCTTTTGTTTCCAGAATCATGCATAGTACATACTCAAATATATCTAGCTCATATACTCATAGAAATGGTGAGTAAGTGGTGGTTGTCACCTGCTGGGGAGTGGGGGAAATGGTGAGATGTTTGATCAAAGGGTATAGACTTCCTGTTATAAGATTAATAAGTTCTGGGAATCTAATGTACAACATAATGATTATAGTTAAAGATACTGTATTACATACTTGAAAGCTGCTAAGAGAGTAGATCTGCTAAGAGAGATGTTCTCATCTCTCGCATAAACACACACAGAGACACACGCAAAATGTTAGTTATGTGAAGTGATGGAGGTGTCAACTAACCTTATTGGGGTAATCATTTATATATATAAAATCATCAAATCATACTGCACATCTTAAATTTAAACATATTTATATTTCAATGAATCCAGGAAAATAGGGGAAAAAACTCATGTACCTGGCTTGAAATGATTTAAAATGTATGAGATATAAAATAAAATGGCTCACAAATTGAAGCCAGAAATTCTTGAAAAGCCCATTAAAAATAATAATAACATTGAGAAAAACACATCTCTTTTTAAAAGGGTAGAGGCCAGCCCTATTTCCTTCATGTTAAATATAACAAATATGCAAGAAGACTTTGGGTTATGATCCATACCTAGAACTAGTATGTTATAAAATACATCAGCAAAACTGAGTATGTCGTGTAATACTACAGAAAATGTGGAGGTAAATGAGACAGAACAAATGCAGAAAGGGCATTTAATGAGGTAGCAGTAGAGAAATCCACGGAGAAGTGGATTTGGTGGACTTAGTGTTGTTGCTGGCAGACCTGAGGTAACGCCCTCCAGGAGCTTGTTGCAAGTGCAAAATCTCAGGCACCACCTTAGACCTATTGAATCATAATCTGCATTTCAACAAGATCATACAAGTGATTTATCTATGCATTAGTTTTGCTAAGCACTGAGCTAAAGTTATCAAGCCTTTTTCAAAAGGTCCTACAAGAATCTTAGATCTGGTGCTTAACTTTCAACTGAGGAAGCTAATGTACCACCCTACTTGTTTGTCTGACTAAATCACATTAATCCAGAGAAAATGACAAAATTCCTAAACTAATTCACTCAGAGTCATCAGCTTTTAATGGTTAATAAAAAGAATTCAAATAAATTTGAAAGATTTGTTCAATGTCTCAGTAATAAATTCCCCAAATCATAGCAGTTTTCTGATATTGAGTTTTTCAGACTGAAAAGATCCAGTTGTTGGAATTAGATCAATTTTTTGTTAGCTTTATTCAGTTTCATCAGCTGGTGAAGCAATCTAAAATACCTTTTTATTTATCAGGACTGGCCAGCTCCAAAAAGCAATGGAGATGTTTAAAGGTGCTATTTGCAATGGGCATAGAGTAAGAATTGTGGCTTGTTGCTTTTTGCCTGAAGACAAAATTTCTTGGAAGGATATTTCCCAACTAAATGCCTCTGTAATATCCTATAAGCAACTTAGTTTTCAAAATTTGTGAATAATCTTATTTTTTGTTATCAGTTATATTTTTGAATCACATCAATGTTAATGAGTACTATTTTAAATGTTAAAAGGATGCTCTTATGTGTCTTAAGAGAGCCTAAATTTTAAGTTGTGCATTCTGCATAGAAGAGTAACTGACTTTCACTTATCCTTTTTGTTATGTGTCATAAATACATCAATCAAATAGATTTCCTTTTTCCCTGAGGTTTGAAAGGAAAAGCTATAGTCCTTTCCTCTTTTTGATCTGATGAAAGCCCCAAAATAAAATTAATATTGATTTCACTTAGTCTTTCACACTAAGAAAGGACAGATGTTTTAAGTGTGTATATATGTTTATAATAAGCCATTTATTGATGGACTTTAGACACAAGGACATCACTAGAAAGTGGAATTATGATGCATTCATGAAATAAGAAAGCAATGATTTAATTTTGTAAGGCTTCAGGTCATAACTAAACCAAATTGCTTCTCTCAACAATAATTCAGAAAGCATAACAATCAGTATGACTATTGAAATCACATATCCAACTTTGTCTCCATTTGAGTAAACTAAGCATTGCTTATATCTGTAGTTACCTGTGGTAGGCAGAATAATGGTCCTCAAAGTTGTCCACATCCTAATCCTTGGAAGCTGTGAATATGTTAGGCTTCTGCTGGACTAAAGATTGGTAAAAAAATGACCTCAAATACAGAGATTATCCTGAATTGTCTGGATGGGCACAATATAATCAAAAGGATCCTCTAAAGTGGGAGTGGGAAGTAGAAATGAGATAGCAGCATAAAAAGGACTCAGCTGATGTGGCTGGCTTTGAAGACAGAGGAGAAGGCCATGAGCCAAGGGATGCGGGCAGCCACTAGAAGCTGGAAAAGGCAAGAGTATGGATTCTCTCCTGAAGCCTCCAGGAAAACCACCCCATGGCAATACACTAATCTTAGCCTTATGAGGTCGGTGCCACACCACTGATATTCTGAAATAGAAAATCCTATCTAATAAAAGAGAAAAATGGTAATTGGCGTACAACGATACCCTTTTCATTGGCTAATCAGGGCTATATGCAAATTAACTGCTAACTATGATTGGCAGTTAACTGCCAACAAGATGGTGGTTAATTTGCATATGTAGGCACAATGCAGGGAGGCGAAAGGGAAAGCACGAAGAAGCCCCCTGCCACTGACAGTGATCAGAAACCCAGGGGGGAGCTAAGAGCTGGGGGGCAGGGCAAAGGCGGCCCTGGGGCCGCCTTTGCCCTGCCCCCCTGCCATGATCGGAGAATCAGGCGCCTTTGCCGCCCTGGCCAGTGATAGCAGGAAGTAGGGGTGGAGCCAGCGATGGGAGCTGGGCACGGTCTAAGCTGGCAGTCCCGGGAGCTAGGGGTCCCTTGCCTGGGCCTAAAGCGAAGCCCACGATCGCGGGGCTGCTGCAGCTGCGGGTCCCCGCTGCCCGGGCCGGACGCCTAGGCCAGAGGCCTCAGGCCTGGTCAAGGGGCCGATCCGGTGATTGGTGATCAGAGGGTGATGAGGGTCAACTCCTCTGGCCGAGGCATCAGGCCTGGGTGGGGGGCGGAGCAGGGGATTGGGGGGATATGATGGTCCCCTTGCCCAGGCCTGAAGCCTGGGTCAGAGGCGTCAGGCTTGGGCGAGGGGGTGGAGCAAGCGATCAGAGGGAGATGGGGGTCCCCTGCCCAGGCATGATTCCTGGGCCTGAGGCCTCAGGCCTGGGTGGGGGCCAGAGCCAGTGATCAGGGGGAGATGGGGGTCCTCTGACCAAGCCTGACACCTCTGGCGGAGGCGTCAGGCCTGGGCAAGGGGCCGATCCTGCGATTGGAGGGTGATGGGGGTCAACGCCTGAGGGCTCCCAGTATGTGAGAGGGGGCAGGCTGGGCTGAGAGACACTCCCCCCCACACACCCAGTGCACGAATTTCGTGCACCGGGCCCCTAGTAAAGAATAAAAAATTGTATTGTTGCCAAAACCAGTTTGGCTCAGTGGATAGAGCGTCGGCCTGCGGACTGAGGGGTCCCAGGTTCGATTCCGGTAAGGGGCATGTGCCTGGGTTGCGGGCACATCCCCAGTCGGAGATGTGCAGGAGGCGGCTGATCAATGTTTCTCTCCCATCGATGTTTCTGGCTCTCTGTCTCTCTCCCTTCCTCTCTGTAAAGAATCAATAAAATATATTTAAAAAAATGTATTGTTTAAGTTTCTAAATTTGTGGTGTTGTCATAGAAGCAGTAGTATAAAATTAATACAACCTCCAAGCATAACTCCTACCTTCACACTGCAACTACAAAATAATAATAGCTACTGTGTAGTATACACTAAGTGGCCAGACTATTATGACCACCTGACGTTTGTAGTCAAATTAGCTATAATTTCAAGCTGAAGTTCTTAGAAGGCCAGACCATTATAAATAGGGAAGCAGGTTGTTTACCACGACAGTAGAAGTGATTTTTTTCTGAAGATATGGGTAAACAATGTGATTTAACAGCCTTTGAATATGGGTTATATATCAATGTGAGTGGCCAGATTATTATGACCAGCCCATCAGTACTTCGTTGGGCCACAGTTTGCCTTCAATACTGTGGCGATTCTTCTTGGCATTGACTCCATGAGATGTTGAAAGGTGATGCGAGGAACCTGACACCATGCCTAATGAATAGCACTGTCCAGTTCTGTGAGATTTGATGGTTGTGGAACCAGCTGCCTTATGGCTCTTTTAACTTCGTCCCACAAATCCTCAATTGGATTGAGATCTGGTGATTGTGGGGGCCACCTAAGCAAGGTAAAGTCTCCCTCATGTTCTTGAAACCACTCCTGCACAATATGAGCACCGTGGCATGGTGCATCGTCTTGTTGGAAGATGCCATCT
Organism: Myotis daubentonii; assembly: GCF_963259705.1. Classification (NCBI taxonomy): domain Eukaryota; kingdom Metazoa; phylum Chordata; class Mammalia; order Chiroptera; family Vespertilionidae; genus Myotis; species Myotis daubentonii. Next base: position 99,583,391 of record NC_081842.1, on the reverse strand, counting down.
CCATTGGGATATGCCATCAACATGATAGGATGAACTTGATCAGCAATGATACTTAGGTATGTTGTGCTATCCAGACATTGTTCCACATGAGTTAAAGGGCCCAAATCATGCCAGGAAAACATGCCCCAAACCATAACACTGCCTCCACCAGCTTGAAGGGTTGCACTCATGCATGTGGGGTTTCATGCTTTCATGCTGTTTCCGCCAAATTCTCACTCTGCCATCTGCATGATGCAACTGGAAACGTGATTCATCGGACCACATGACTTTTTTCCAATGCTCGACTGTCCAATCCTTGTGTTCCTGTGCGAATTGGAAACGTTTTATTTGGTAACTGCAGACAGCAAAGGTGTTCGAACAGGCCTTCAGCTTCCATATCCCATATGATGCATTGTGCAGCTTATTTGCCTACAAACGTCAGGTGGTCATAATAATCTGACCACTCACGTTCAAATATATCCCACATTCAAAGGCTGTTAAATTGTGTTGTTTACCCATATCTTCAGAAAAAAATCACTTCTACTGTCATGGTAAACAACCTGCTTCCTTATTTATAATGGTCTGGCACTCTAGAAACTTCAGCATGAAATTATAGCTAATTTGCCTACAAAGGTCAGATGGTCATAATAATCTGGACACTCAGTGTATATTGAGCACCTGACATGTGCTAGGCTCCTAAAATTTATTATTTTAGTTATTACAAATCCCCTCAAAAATTATAAATTTATGGATGAGGAAATAAAGCCTTATGTAAAACTAGGGGCCCAATGCACAAAATTTGTGCAAGGAACTCGGCCCTCGCAGCCCCGGCTTTGTCCGAAAGGTCGTTCTGCTGTTCGGCCATTTGGTCAATTTGCATAGTATGCTTTTATTATTATAGATTATTATAGATAACTGGTCATCAAGTAATTGTAGAACATAGGAATTTCTGTTTTTTATAATTTTTTATTGTTGAAAGTTTCACATATGTCTCCTTTTTAACCCATTGACTTGTCCCTGCATGCTCCTGCCCATCCAGCCCATGCCCCCTTATTGTCTGTGTCCACTGGCTATGCTCATATGCATAAATATAAGTCCTCTGGTTGATCTCTTACCCCCCACCCTCCCCTGCCTTCCCTCTGAGGTTTGCCAGTTTGTTTGATGCTTTTATGTTTCTGGATCTATTTTTGTTCATCAGTTTATGTTATTCATTATATTCCACAAATGAGTGAGATCATGTGATATTTATCATTTTTCAACTGGCTTATTTCGCTTAGCATAATGCTCTCCAGGTCCATTCATGCTATTGCAAATGGTAAGAGATCTTTCTTTTTCATAGCAGCATAGTATCCCATTGTGTAGATATACCACTGTTTTTTAATCCACTCATCTGCTGTTGGGCACTTAAGCCATTTCCAAATCTTAGCTATTATAAATTGTGCTGCTATGAACATAAGGGTGCACATATTCTTTCTGACTAGTGTTTCTGAGTTCTTGGAATCTATTCCCAGAAGTGGAATTACTGGATCAAATGGAAGTTCCATTTTTAATTTTTTGAGGAAACTCCATACTGTTCTTCACAGTGGCTGTGATACAGAATTTTTGGACTGGAACCTGGATTCTTTGTCCACAGAGTCAAAGAATGAATCCACGGACAGAGGGTAGTATAGCAAAGGTGGAAACTTATTGAAGAGTAAGTACATACTCCCACATGGGGAAAGGGAAAGATTCTCACAGCACAGACTCCCACATGGGGAGGGGGAAAGAGTCCCACCAACTTCCTGTTTCCATGGTTTATAAAGGCTGTAGTTCCTGTGTCCTGATGTCACCTCTGATTCGTCAATATTCCCTTTCAAATTGGTTACTATAGTGACTCCTGAGGCCCTCCTCCCTCATTGTCTTTCTATTCCTTCTGGGCTTTCTTCCTTCTTCTTTATTTTGTAAATATAGACTTTTTTTGGCTACTTCCAGTTCCCTTGTCTTATGGAAATATACCTGTTTCTGCTTCCTTGTCTTATGTACTAGTAAATGCAACTGTTGCTGCTCCCTTGTCCTATGGAAATGTAACTGCACCTGGCTTCCTTGTGTTATGGAAATGTACGGTCACCCCATCTGTGCCCTGTGTTTTTTTACATGGACCCCAATTCTAAAAATTCCCTAAATTTGCCTATGTCTCCCTAAAATTCCTGTTTCAGCTGTACCTGTCTGCATTCCCACCAGCAGTGAACAAGGGTTCTCTTTTCTCCACATCCTGGCCATTACTTATCATTTATTGATTTGTGTGTTGATGATAGCCATTCTGACAGGTGTAAGATGGTACCTCATTATTGTTTTGATTTGCATATCTCAGATGATTAGTGACTTTGAGCATGTTTTCATATGTCTCTTGTCCTTCTGTATATCCACTGTTAAAATGGTCCTTTGCCCATTTTTTATTGGATTTTTTTTAATCTTTTTGTTAAGTTGTATGAGTTCCTTATAAATTATGGAGATTAAACCCTTATCGGATGTAACTTTGGCAAATATGTTCTCCCATGCAGTGGGCTCTCTTATTGTTTTGTTGATGGTTTTTTGTTTGTTGGTTTGTTTTTTGCTGTACAGAGGCTTATTTTGATGTAGTCCCATTTGTTCATTTTCTCCTCAGCTTCCATTGTCCTAGGAGATGTATCAGTAAAGGTATTGCTATGACATATATCTAATATTTTGCTGCATATGAATCCTTCTAAGATTTTTATGTTTTCCTGTCTTGTGTTTAAGTCTTTTATCCATTTTGAGTTAATATTTGTGTATGGCATAAGTTTGTGATCTAGTTTGATTTTTTTGCATGTATATGTCCAATTTTCCCAACACCATTTATTGAAGAGACAGTTTTGTCTCCAGATCATAGGCATTTCTAACTTATTTTAACATCTGAATACTTTCCACTATACCCACTGTCTCTCAGACAGTAAGCGTAATCCTGCTTTAGTTGAATTACCCAAATAATTGTCTGAATCGTCACTAAATAAGAACCACAAACAGGAACTGTATAGCTATGTGTTATTATTTAAAAACAATCCAAAAATCTCTGTAATTAAATACGTTTATTGTAACAGAATACAGTGACAAAAATCTTTGTAGAGAGAAATTGAGTAAATGTGTACCTGTCTTTGGAAAGACATACTTGGGCTACTTTTATATGAATTATTATTTGTGTTGACCCAAAACAATTATTTTAAGTTTCAAGCCATTGACCTGAAAGGTCAAATTTATGGCTCAAATACTGTTTTTGCAATATCACATATACTTCTTTCACCAGAGGACATTCTTTTCTAAATAATAGAGTATAAATCCATTTCCTTGGAAAGATCTGCTATTATGATTATGTTGGAGTAATCATAATCCACTGTTATTCGGATTGGCATGTGTCCCCTCAAGCATTGTTTTGTCCACAATATTATAAAAGTATTTCCTAGTACTCTTCTGCCTTATGGTAGCTTTACTGCATGGTAAACCTACAAACCTCTCTTTACAGTCTGTGATGTTGCTCTATGTTTTCCATTTACACCTTCTTGTTTCTTTGCTGGAGGTGAGGAGGGGGAATAGGCCAAGGAAGTGATATAGTGCTGTCTTGATTTCTGCTCAAAGCAGTAGAGATAGCTGCGATTTAAAGTTGCACACTCATGTTTCCAACATTACTATTTGTTATTTATTTATTTATTTATTTATTTATTTACTTATTTATTTTTATTAATCCTCACTTGAGAATATTTTCCAGTGATTCTTAGAGAGAGTGGGATGGAGGGAGAGGAATAGAGAGAGAAACATCCATGTGAGAGAAACACATTGATTGGTTGCCTCCTGCACACACCCCACCAGACTGGACCAGGACCAGGGTTGAACCTGCAACGTACCCTTGACCAAAATAAAAAACAGGACCCTTCAGTCCGAGGCCTGATACTCTGATACTCTATCCACTGAGCCAAATCAGCTAGGGCTCAACATTACTGTTTCTAGACAGCTGACTCGGTAGCTCAGCAGGCAGTTTTAGTGCTGTCTTGCCAGGTATATGATTTTCACTTGATATGTAATTTAGATCTCTGCCTCTCATTTCTGTATCTGTCAGAATGTGGGCCTCCTAGAGCAGCAGATTGCTAGATCATCGAAGGAAAGGACTGACTTCCATTCTTCAATAGAACATGAAAGAAGAAGTTCCATCTCATATACTCCAGAGCTTTCTATGTTTCTGTTTGAAGCAGAGTGAAAGGACATTATAGTGGTGACAAAATTAAGGAGGATTTAGTGAGAATAAGCTTTTCAATGATAATTCAGGACTAACTAGAACTGTTTTCTTCTCCTGCAGAAAAAAAAAATTGAATGAATTTAAATTTAAATTTAAATAAATTATTATGCTTATTCTTGAGTATGTTGGCTTACAGAATATGTATACAGTGGCTAATTTTTTCCTACTTCTTATTAGGCCAAAAGAAATATGTATTATAAATTAATTTTCAATATTTTTCATTCAAGAGTCCCTTTTTACTTGATTCTAGAAGGCCAAATTTTATTATTCACATGCAAATATTTTATAACTGAAGTATATATTTAATGATATAAACAAATTTTAAAAGTATGTCTATGAGAATCATAGAACTGAAATTTTTGAGTATTAATATGAAACCCAAGAAATAACTCTTTCTTCCACATTAAACAAAAGTAATAATTATATTCTATGGTGTGTTTATATAGGTATGATAATACCCAAATCTTTCTTTTTACATGATGTTAGCATATTTGAAACTAATCAAAAGATTTGGAAGATATACAAAGTCTTCCAGTTACCACTGCTCAAATTAATTTCGTTTGCAAATTAAGAGCAAAGATCTGCCGAAACCGGTTTGGCTCAGTGGATAGAGTGTCGGCCTGCGGACTGAAAGGTCCCAGGTTCGATTCCGGTCAAGGGCATGTACCTGGGTTGCGGGCACATCCCCAGTGGGAGATGTGCAGGAGGCAGCTGATCGATGTTTCTCTCTCATCGATGTTTCTAACTTTCTATCTCTCTCCCTTCCTCTCTGTGAAAAATCAATAAAATATATTAAAAAAAAGAATAAAATTAAAAAAAAGAGCAAAGATCTACAAGGGTACTCACATATCTTATATTTACCAAGAGTAATTTAATGAGAGAAACAGCTAAATCATTATATTTTAATATTGACTTTAGTGATATTACAGAAAAGTATTTTCTAATTGGCCTGCCAAGTCAGAATTTAAATTCTCAAGGCATAGGTCATACCCTAATATGTTCCTATTAAAATGGTTTCCTTACTTAAGAAGTCAAAAGAAAAATGAAACTAAAACAATGTATGTTCTATTGCTCACCCATAAAAATGTCTGGATCTCCCAGGCTCTCAAGTACCTTGGAATCAGATAACAAGTCCCCACAGCTGTGTACCACTTTGTCCACATCTGCTTGGAAATTGTCACTTCACCACCAGTGTCTGCTTGGAAAATTTTCATCATTAGTTCCCCACAGTATTTATGTTGCTTGTTTTCAAACCAGGAATCATTGTTTTCTTGGCTTCATTTGCACTGTTGATTTGAAATCTGATTGTCTACCTGCTTCCATTGTGGTGTCCTTTGGCAAGTTGCTTGGATATTTGGCTCTCATGGCTTCATGCTGCTTAACTCCAAGTTTTGATGTTCTATACACCGCCCAAGCCCATGAGGACACTCTCTATCCAGACCCTTTGTGTCTGATGAGAAGGAACAATTTACCGAAAACTCATGCTTATGTTTGTATTTGCCTTAATGACTTTGTGAGTAAATTGGAAAATAATGTCCCTAAAGTACTGTTGCTAGGAGGATATTTAATGGCGTAATGCAGGAATTATCTCAGGACAGATTCCATGTTCGGGTTAGGCGCAGAAGTGCAAATGGGTTAGGCGCAGAAGTGCAAATAGCTCCCTCTGCTAAAGATAAGAGTAAAACACCATCTTTCCCACAGGCAAAAGTAAGGCAGATTGTCATCAGGATACATAGGCACAAACTGGCTCAGATTTAAAACTAAGAAAGCCATTCTTGCAATAATAAGACAGGCAAATAGGGGTATTTTACACACCTAAAAGAAGAATATAATTTCTGAGACTTAGGTCCTGAAATGTAGCCTAAGAACTAGTAATGAGAGCATTTTAACAAAGAACTGCAATCAAGGAGTGCAAGTTTGAGGTAACAACATTTCCTGGGAGAAGAAAAAATGGGATGTGGCTTCTATTATCCCTGTTGGTTAAAGTCTTCCACCATTTCTCTAATAAAAGATCACCCCAGTTTTATACCAGAATTACACAGTACATCCTTTATGGGTTTTCTATATAGCTATGCTCAAATTCTCTGTACAGAGAGTATAGAATTCACACTCAAAATTGTTGGATTCTTTCATGTTCAACCAATCTTTTTCTTGTCACTGTGGAGTTGTAGTTAGAGAATACTTTTTTGAGACACTACATAATAATGTCATTCTCAGCAGTCCCTTCTGGGGGATTGCAGATCAGACTCCAGTGCTCACTCTTGGAGGTGAGGAAGAACAGCCAAATGAGCAAACAGAGATAAGTGACATTGCTGGAGGAACGCCGCCTTTAAAGAAATAAGTTTTCTTTGTGTCTAGAATACACTGAGAAGGGAGTGATCTGCTTTTCTGCTCTCAACATAGCATCATCTCTACACAACAGTAACTGACAGGCCAAAGAAGAAGAACACGCTGCATTGGCAGCTACACATGTCCTTTGCAGCACAGCAGCATTAGTACGGCCGTGGGCTGTGCAGTGAGCCTGCCTGACCAGGAACCCTGGTGGTGCTTGTTTTCATTACTTCCATTAGTGAGGCTAACTTACACTAGTTTTGTTGTAGATGTTGTCTACCTGTCTATTTTTATGGAGGAAGATTAAAAAACTATTTCACAATTACCATCTTCCCAGAATTCTCTTTGTTTATTTTTAAAAGCAGAAAGTTTTCTTATTGCATATGCTATTTCTTGCCTAAAAGAATATAACATATTGAGTATTTCAAGGAAGTTTTTGGGAGGTTAAGTTTTATAATAGGAAATAAATTTTTAATGGTATTTAGAGTTTTTGTGTGTGTGCGCGCACGCTCTGTCTAGCTGCTTTTGAAAGGTAAGAGTCGAGAGCAGTGGTTCTCAACCTTCCTAATGTCGTGACCCTTTAATACAGTTCCTCATGTTGTGGTGACCCCAAATTTCATTGTTACAAAATTGAACATAATTAAAGCATAGTGATTAATCACAAAAAACATTTGTAATTATATATGTTTTCCGATGGTCTTAGATGACCCCTGTGAAAGGGCCATTCGACCCTGACCACCAAAGGGGTCGCGACCCACAGGTTGAGAACTGCTGGTCTAGAGGTTTCAGTTACAGGACCACAAGATGTTGGGGCCAACAGGCTTTTGTCTGAGGGATCAGGACATCTTTCTCAGGAGACAGAAGCTACAATAAAGTGTGGCCTTGACTGTGCTTGGCCACATGGTGGCCCATGGTTTCTCCTAAATATTGAAGCAGGAGTGTCATAAACTTTGTGATTTATTTATTCTCTTTCACTTTGGAAGAAATTTAAATGTTTAAATATAATAGAGGTTTGTTGAATTATTTTATAGATTCTTCTAAGTTTAGATTTTTATTTACAAAAATGTTACAAAGGATATATTATCCTATATAATAAAGAGAAACATGCAAATTAACTGTCCCACCACTATGCTCAAACAACGCCCACCAGCCATGCCCACCAGCCAATCAAGAGCAAGTATGCAAATTAAACCAACTAAGATGGCGGTGGCCACGGAGCTGGAGCGAGCAGGAGGCTTGGGTTTCCCCTGGCGATGGAGGAAGCCAAGCTTCCCGCCTGCCCTGGTAGGCCCTGGGCTATGCTCAAGGCTACAAAGTTTCAATTATAGAAGACAAATAAATCCCAGAAAAAAGAAAAAAGGAGAGGCTGGGAGCTTGGGTTGTCAGGGGGCATAGCCAGCCTGAAAACGGCCATCAGCCCCTCACCCAGGCTGGCCAGGCACCCCAGCAGAACCCCCTTCCTGATCCGGGACACCCTTCAGGGCAAACCAGCCGGCCCCCACCCATGCACCAGGCCTCTATCCTATATGATAAAAGGGTAATATGCAAATTGACCCTAACAGCACAACAACTGGGAATGACTGGTCACTATGACACACACTGACCACCAGGGGGCAGATGCTCAATGCAGGAGCTGGCCCTTGGTGGTCAGTGCGCTCCCACAGGGGGAGCTCTGCTCAGCCACAAGCCAGGCTGCCAGCTGCCAGCACAGCGGTGGTGGCAGGAGCCTCTCCTGCCTCCTCAGCAGCACGAAGGATGTCTGACTGCAGCTTAGGCCTGCTCCCTGCTGGCAAGTGGACAGCCCCCGAGGGCTCCCGGACTGCCAGAGGGATGTCTGACTGCCAGCTTAGGTCCGATCCCCTGGGGAGTGGACCTAAGCCAGTAGGTGGACATCCCTTGAGGGGTCCAGACTGTGAGAGGGCACAGGCCAGGCTGAGGGACCCCCCTGAGTGCACAAATTTTTGTGCACCAGGCCTCTAGTATGATATATTCAAATCATAAAACATGCATAATTAGGATAATTATGTTGCTGACATATGCTATTGTCTTTGGAATGAAAGCAGCCAGATAGAAGGCAACAAAAACATTTTATTTATAAGAAAGAGGGATGATTCTGAATTTATAATAACAGAAAAAAATCCAAGACTCATACTGCTATTGGAAGGGCCTAGAAATAGGTATTCAGTAGCATAAATCTCCCATAAACAATCATGTATTCTCAACAGTATGGGGATTTAGATTAGTTCCTTTTAGTTTTGTTTGTCCTTAAAGTAGTAACAGAGGTAATTCCATATTGAATTAAAATAAACTGTAGGCACTTCTTCATGGATCATAGTGCACTTTAATAATAAGGACTATTATTGTTAACAGGGGAGAGTGATTCTACTAGATGACAAATCTGATGAACCCCTTGGTGCTCATTCACATTTGTTAAGTGGGATTTAGCAGATTGCTAACAAACTGGTAAAATTTGTATAAATGTATGTTATTGCCACTTTTGAGATAAAAATATTTCTATAAATTGAATTCCTAATATTTTAACCTCTTCTAATTTAAATATTATTATTTTATCAGTAATCAACTAAAAAATAAATGGAAAATGTTGAAATGAGGTAGTTTTGCTGTTTAATAGAGAATAACCTACTCATAAATAGAGCTATATTGAGATGAAATGCCATACCAAAAAGTATACTAAACTTCTTTTTTTATCAGAGGCATTAAAATAATAATAAAAATACTAGAGGACTGGTGCATGAAATTCGTGCACTTGAGGGGGGTGTCCCTCAGCCCAGCCTGCACCCTCTCCAACCTGGGACTGCTGGCACCCAGCCGCTTACCTGCCTGCCTGCCTGATTGCCCCCTAACCACTCTCCTGCCAGCCTTATCAATGCCTAAATGCTCCCCTGATGGCATGATTGTCCCCAACTACCTCCCTTGCTGGCCCGGTAACCCCCAACTATCCTCCCCTACAGGCCTGGTCCCCCGCAATTGCCCTCTCCTGCAGGCCTGGTCAACCCTAACTGCCCTCCCTTGCTGGCCTGATTGCCCATAACTACCCTCTTCTGCCAACCATCTTATGGTGGCCATCTTATGACCACATGGGGGTGGCCATCTTTGACAGTCATCTTGTGAGAGGGCATGATGGTCAATCTGCATATTACCTCTTTATTATATAGGATATTTGTAGAAATGACTCATGTATCTGATTGAGGTTTGGGAATCTAGAATGCTACAATTTCTTATTCAAGTTTGAATCCATATCAAGACAATGTGTCTAGGACTGCAGCATAGTGTCAATCTATAGTAATAAAAGGCTAATATGCTAATTAGACCAGGACATCTTTTGGGATACCTTCCAGACATCCTTTGGGACAAAGGCATGGTGGTGGGGCCGAGGCTGAGGCAGTTAGGGGTGATCAGGCCAGGAGGAGAGGGCAGTTGGGGGTGATCAGGCTGGCAGGAGGGATCAGTTGGGGGCAAACAGGCTAGTAGGAGGGGCAGTGTGGGATGAGCAGGCTGGCGGGGGGAAAGTTGGGGGCCATGAGGCTGGCAGGGTAGGGCATTTGGGGGCCATAAGGTCAGCCAGGGAGGGCAGTTGTGGACTATGAGGCCAGCAGGGGAGGGCACTTGGGGGCGATCAGGCCAGCAAGGGGCATCAGTTTGGGGCGAGACTGCCAGTGGGTGGGGGTGGCAGTTGGGAGAGAGCAGGCTGGCAGGCAGAGTGGTTAGGTGTGACCAGGCAAGCAGGAAGGTGAGCAGTTAGGATCCCTCCCTGTAGGTGGGATCAGGCCTAAACCAGCAGTTGGACATCCCATCAAGGGGTTCCATATTGGAGAGGGTGCAGGCCAGCCTGAGGGACACCCCCCCATGAACAAATTTCGTGCACCAGATCATTAGTATTATTATAATCATAAAGTTACTTTTTTCTATAAAACTGATACATGTAAAGTAAGACAACAGAGTATCAAGCAATAGAGTATTTAGAAAAATAAAACTAATGTTCTTTATCCTCATTCCCATCTAGATGTAGCCAAATTTAACCAACTGTATATTTATTGAAAAAAATAAATTCGTGTATAAATAGACCCACACAATTCAAGCTCATGTTGTTCAAGGAGAAACTGTATGTATATTTTGTGTAAAACGTTTTATTTTTCAAATATTATGTTTGTGTTCTTTTTTAATTTTTCACTAAAGAATAGAGAGGTATCTGCACAGTGACCCTGTCACAAATGAGGTCATAGAGCTGTGATTGGGTTTCACCATGCCTCATAATTTATTCTCCTGGGTGTCATAAAAAATTGGAACAATGTTTGCATTTTAACAGAGTTCCCTGTTGGTTATACAGAGCTTTTGTGACAAGTTGGGGAGGAACTTTTTGGTGGCCCTTTAAGACCAAGTGAGCTGTGCCATTTGGTAATTTCTCCTTAAATAACAAGGTGTCAAATACTATAGATAATATCATAATGTTGTTTGGTATTTGTGGCTGAAACTATCATGTTCACTTATATCCATGGGATCCTCCAGTTTGGTTGGCCATGGGATGGAGTGGAACTTGTGAAGTGATTGACAGGCCCCTAAAACCTCCCCTGTCAGTCCTCTGAAAACCAAGAATTCTGAAGCTGCAGAACCATACAACGGAAGGAGCATGGTTATCTGAGTCCCTGTTTGCAGAAAACACACAGAAAGTAACTTGACCAGCACTGTCTTTGATAAATCCAAGAAATAAATTTTCTTTGTGTTAAAAGCCATGAGATACCAGTTTATTACAATGGCATGAGCAAGCCTACCCTGACTTACATAGCACTATTTTATGAAGAACAATGGTATAGTTGACTTGTCTCTGCTTCTTGATGTTGTGAAACTTCCTATAGCTCAGAAAGGTTATTTATACCTGATTTGGTACAGCTCACTTGGTCTTAAAGGGCCACCAAAGAGTTCCTCCCCAACTTATCACAAAAGCTCAGTATAACCAACAGGGAACTCTGTTAAAATGCAAACATTGTTCCAATCTTTTAGGACTCCCAAGAGCATAAATTATGAGGCATGGTGACACCCAATCACAGCTCTCTGACCTTTAAAAGTATCCTTTAAAATATACAAAATTACTACCTTTTATACCTATTTAACATGTATTTAAAAATACTTCATAAATAACTTTCTTAAATAGGTCAGCTTAATTTGTTTCATATTTAGTCTAAACCTGCTTGTGGGGATTTTTTTCTGTTGTTTATAAAGGTTTTTCATTTTTATTAACAAAATATATTATAAGTTCTTTATCATATTACTAAGATATCCTATCTTTATAAAAAAAAAAAAACTTTTTGGAGAGAGAGGAAGGGAGAAGGAGGGAGAAGACATCTATGTGAGAGCAGAAAATAGAACAGCTGCCTCCTGCATTCCCCCGCATTGGGGATTGAGAACACAACCCAGCCCTGTGCCCGATCAGAATAAAGCCAGCAGCCTTTCAGAGCACAGGACGACACCCAACCAACTGAGCTACACCAGCCAGAGCAAGCTAGTCCATCCTCTTAACCACAAATTTTATTTAACAAAATTTACTTCCTGAAGACACACGTCTCTGAACCCCTTGGTTATAATTTGTAGGATTTCACTAAGATTCAGGCTAATTGCTTTTAACTTTTCTATATCTGCTGCATAACTGGCACTCCTAGTTTTCTTGTCAAAGGATAGATACACATAATTCCTTATACTTTATGCTTTCTTCTTTTGGTATTTATTTTGCATTTTCCAGTATACATCCTTTAGTAATTTTTTTAAAATTATTCAAAGGAGATATATTTTTTAACTTCTTATTCTTCTAAAATTATCTTTATTGGAGGTCTTGCATGGGTTCAAAATCATTTCTTTTAAATCGTTGGCATCATTGTTCTATTGATTTCTAGAATCCACTGTTGCAAATCATCATCTGCTGTATTTTAAGTTTCTTCCCTTCGGAAATAAGCTGTCCTTGTTCTCTAGAAGCTTTTCAGACCTCTCTCTAGTGTTAGTGTTCTATAATTTCACAATGATGTGTTACTGTTGGGTAATTAAAAGTTAATTTTGTTTGGCACTTGGTAGGTTATTTGATCTGAAACTTCCTTTTTTATCTCTGAAAAATATTATTTTATTTTCTTGAATAATTTCCTTTTTTAAATTTTTTTAAACCTCCCTCACATCCCCACACCCTTGAGAACACATCCTATTTATGTGCTTAATATCTTAATTGTTTTTTCTGTGTAAAAGCATTTATTTGTACTAATGTTTAGAATACAGGGAAGAAAGAAAGAAGGGGGAAGGAAGAAAAAAAGAGGAAGTTAATACCCTGGTTAGATGTTTCACATCTCATTTTCTATTTATGTTCATCCATTCTATTAACTATGATATGATACTGCCTCCAAAATTAATTTTCTTAAAATAAATGACATTCCTGACTTTCCCACCTCTAAACAATTCAGAATCATTGAAATTTTACCCTATCTTTAAAGTATCCTTTAACATATTCAAAACTACTATCTTTTATGCCTATTTAACATGTATTTTAAAATACTCCATAAATAACTTTTTTCAAATAGGTCAAACTAAGTTAATTTTACATTTTTCCCTTTCATATATCTTTACCACATTTTAATTTTTCTTTTGCATACTCTAACCTTGCATTCTGGTGAAAAAGCATAAGGGACACATATGCCTGTTGAGAAGGAATCTCACACCACTGGATCATAAGTCAGAACTTTCTAAAACTATAACACTCTTTCAATCAAATGGTATTGGATGCATCATATCGTGAAGATCTGGAAGAAAATTGACCCTTAGATTCTACCTTTCTTCCTGAAATCTCCCATTGATTAGAGATTCTCAGTATATACTCCTAATATTCAGAAATTTCTAAGTAAAAACTTTTCCACTTCCATGATTATGCCTCCCACCTGGGATCAAGACTGCAACCCAGACATGTACCCTCACCAGGAATCAAACCAATAACTTCTTGTGCATGGGACAACATCCAAGCAACTGAGCCACATGGACCAGGTCATGGGCTCCTAATCTCAAGTTCATCTCATGATGAGTTTCTACTTTAGACTTCTTTGAGGTGAGATACAGTATCATTAAATAGAAAAATAGAAAATGACATCATTTTCATCAGCTTGTGTTTAAATAGAAATACTATCCAGGTCAAGTTTCTCAGGCTCACAGACTATCAAAGCACCTGTTTATATACAATACTGCAAGGGATATACAAAATTTAAAGTGAAGACAGCCTGTAATACCTTCATAATTTGAAATATTTCTTTTAGTAATATCTGAAATTAAAATTTAAAAGTCCATGGTTTTATAAAACAAGAACTATTTTGTACTTATTAGTTATAAAATATATGCATAACAGTCCTATAAAAAAAGAAGCCCAAAAGACTCTTATTTACATGCATTATAGATGAGAATATAAAACCTGTCTATATATCAGGTTTAGAATTTTACTATAATTGTGCTTTTCAAAGTAGATAATTAAATTGCTATGTCTTTGGGAAAAGGTCAGCTTGTTGGAATAGCACAGATTAATCCCTCTAGGGCATTTGCTCTTAATAACTACGAATCGTTGCTGCATAAGCTTGAAGGTTTGGCAAGATTCCATCAAGCCTAAAATACTTTGAAAATGACAGAAATTCACTAAAAGACACTCTAATAGTTTTATTTAATCAGCAATTAACCTGTAGAAGAACCTCTGTATTATCATCTACCACTGAACCTACACTATGATCAGATATTTAGGAAACTGAGTACATGAACCCACAGGGTTTCTTTGTTCATTCCTGTTGGTGTTGGTGACCTGTGCTAGAGGTAGAGGTCAAAAGATATGAACTGAGATTCAGAGAGAATAAAACCTGTAATTCTATAAATTATTCTTGAGTACCTGTCATCTGATTTTCCATTTCTATTATAACATTTTCATGCTCTACCTTTATACAATTATTGACAATAATTTCTGGTACAACTTTAAAGAGAGACCTAAAAGCTTTGTAAGATACAATGACAAAGTCTATGTATAAACAATAAAAAGTAAGGTCTTTTTTGAGAAAATGTTAGTCTTTATCCCTCCTAATGAAGAAAAAATAACCCCAGCTACTATCCACCATGAAAGTTCTCATGTCGAGGGGAAACCTAGCACCCCATTCACATAGTCTAAGAGAAAAAGAACAAACTGATGACAAATTATAAATGTTTCATTTTCTAACGCACAACTATTAGAGGCATGAATATATTTCATGTATCATTTTAATGTTTTGAACTTAAATTCTGCTAAATTCTATCAAGATAATTTTTAAATCAGCAATAGAATATATAAATCCCACAGGGGAAAATGTTTTCATATGGTTATTATTAGTGTATGTTTGATGTAAGAGATTATTTAATAAAACTAAGATCTCCATTGCTTAAATTAGGGCTAATTTTCTAAAATACATACCTGTCTTCAGACTGCCCTTCCTGGCCATTAAACAGCTTGTGCTTCCTAATAGCATTCTCTGACTTCTCTGGGGTAGTAAAGGAGATTTTCCTTGTCTTGTTATTTGAAGAAAGGAGTCTTTCCCTCATCCTAACACCTTCAATATATATGTTGGCATCAACAGTTTTTACTCATAATGGAAATGTCTTTAATAACTTGAAATGGCAGCATTAATGGGGATGCAGCAAAAATGGAGACTATTTCTAGGAGAAAGATCACATTTTTTTTGGTTTATCTTGATTAATGAGATTTATAATAACAAAAATATGCTTGTGATTGCTTTCTTCTCTGGGTTAGTCAGGACTCCTTTCTTGACACCCATATTTCAATCTTAAAAATAATTATGTCACCCTGTCCAATCTGCTCAGTGGTTAGAGCATTCATCCTGGGAATGAAGGGTCTAGGGTTTCATTCCAGATCAACAACATGTACCTCAGTTGCACATTCCCCAGTCCTGGTAGAGGTGTGAGAGGGAGGCATCCAATAGATGTGTCTTTCTCACATCAATGTCTCTCTCTCTCTCTCTCTCTCTCTCTCTCTCTCTCTCTCTCTCTCTCTCTCTCTCTCTTTCTCCCCTTCCTCACTCCCTTCCACTCTATCTCTAGTAATCAATGAAAAAAAAATATACTCAGGTGAGGATTAAAAATTTAAAAAATGTAATTTTGTTAGTTGATTTTTATTTAATCACTTTTCCTGTGACCATTGACTGTTGAGTGTTGTGTGTTATTAAAGTTAAAAAATAAAGGGATAACTTGGATAAACCTGGGGAGCATTATGCTAAGTGAAAGAAGCCAGTCAGAGTGAGTGGAATCTCATAAGTGGAATCTAATGAAGAAAATGAACTAACAAGCAAAATAGGGATGGACTCATAGAGAACAGGATGACAGCTTTTAGAAGAGGGGTGCTAAGTGGGGATGTGAAGAGATTGAGCAAAAAAGAAAAAAACTCATGGCCATGGACAACCATGTGGCAATTGCCAGAGGGAGTGTGTGTGTCTTGAGGGGAGGAGGTGGAGGAGGTAATAGGGGGAATAAATGGTGATAGATGAAGACTTGACTTGGGATGATGAACATACAATACAGTGTACAGATGATGTGTGTAGAATTGGGCACCTGAAACTTGTATAAGTGTATTAACCAGTGTCACCCAATCCTATCTAATAAAGAGGGAATATGCAAATTAATCGTCACTCCATGACAAAGACGGTGGTGCCCATAGTGGCCAGGTGGGACACTGGTGCTGTCTCCCCGGCAATGAAGTCGATGGTTTGCCCGCTGTATCTGCCTCCCAGGGGCACGCCAGCACCAGCGGCTCCTACAGGTGGTTTTAATCACTGAGGAATAGTCAGACGCCAGGGCCACCATCTCTGCCAAGAACCAGGAGGCCACTGCCCCAAGGCCCAGGTGAGAGCACGGCTCTGCCTCCTGCTTTTCAGACCCACCAGGACACAGGAGCAGAGCCCGGCCTTCACTTTCTGTCTGGAAGCAGACTCCCAGGGCAGGTGAGCGGGCTGGAGGTCATGCCTCAGGCTCCGCACCTTCTGGTGGCCAGGGAAGAGGCAGCTCGGCTCCTCCTCCTCTCCCCAGTCCCCTCCCTTTCTAACCATGGGCCTCACTGGGAACTTAACACAACTTTGTTAAACAAGGGAATTCTGGACTATGATTGTCTGACCTCTGCGACCTCAGCGGGAGAACATGTCCGGGGCCAGGGTGCCCCCACCTGCCCAGGGCCGGGCAGTGACTGTGCACAAGCACACACCTTTCTTCCCGCGGAAGATGGAGGGCTTCTCAGAGAACTCTGTGGAACAGCAGGGATCCGCTGAGCAGTTCCTGGGCATCCGGCGACGAGTCCGCCTGCGAAGAGGTTACTGGAGAAGGGTGTCTTTCTGCCGCAGGTGCTCCTGGCCAACCCCTCTGACACTCCCAATGGCGAGGTTTCCCACGGAAACTGCAACACAGGATGAGACCTGCATTTCCTCACCACTAAGCTCTCTGAGAAACTAAGAAAGAGGCTTCCAAAGCTGTGACTGTGAGCCCTTCACGCAAACCCACAGGACTGCCTCCCCAGCCAGCACCCAGCACCTGCTATCACCCAGGGGTCTTTCCTGTTCCCTTCACCCAAACCTATGACAGCACAACTTTATTGCTGCAAGCTTAGGGGACTATGACGGACCATGACTGCTCCGGGGACGCAAAAGTGGGATGACTCAGGGTGCAGAGAACTGGCCACATTCCCAGTGTCTGGATCTGGTTACTGCACGGGATCAAGGCTCCGACTCCCCTGGCCGTGCCTTCCCCGTAAGCTATGCACAGCCCTGTCGGGCACTGCGCTGCTGGGCAGCACGGAGCAGATGCATGAAACCCCCATCCCAGGAGCAAGCCAGTCTCAAGCAGCTGGTCATGAACTGGCCACTGCAAGGATGGCCCTGCTGGCTGTCCCCACACTCAATTGCCTGCCGAGCTTCTGACCCTATGGTTTGGTTCACTCCTCTTCCTCCCCAGTCCCCTCTAGAGACCCGAACTTGTATATATATAATCATCTGAAGAAAGAATGATTCAAAAATTTCCAAATTTGGCAAAATATAGTAAAAAATATAAACCCACAGATCAAAGAAGCTCAGTGAATAGCAAGAACAGGACATAAAGAAATCTACATAAAGACACATAAAAATCATATTGCTCAATACCAATGATGAAAAGAAAAATCTTTTAAGTGATCAGAAGAAAAGAGACACACTATACACAGGAATAAACATAAGGATTACAAAAGATTTCTCATCAGAAACAGCGTAAGGGAGAAGATAGTACAGCTACATCCTTAGAGTACTCACAAGGGGGAAAATCCTCTCAATTTATACTTCTAGGCTGAGTGAAAATATTTTTTAAAATAGTTAAAATATATTTTTCATATATAAAAGGTTGAATTTTTTATCACCAGCAGATTTGTAGTGTAAGAAATGTTAAAAGAAGTCCTGCAAGCAGAAATAAAATTTTGCCAGATAGAAATAACAATTTATGCCAAGAAATGGAAAACACCAAAGACAGTAAATGCATAGGAAAAAATATAATAGAAGTTTTTTATTATTTAAATACTAGAGGCCCGGTGCAAGAAATTCGTGCATGGGTGTGTGTGTATGTGTGTGTGTGAGTGTGTGTGTGTGTGTGTGTGTCCCTCAGCCCAGCCTGTACCCTCTACAATATGGGACCCCTTGAGGGATGTCCAAGTGCCCGTTTAGGCCCGGCCTAAACGGGCAGTCGGACATCCATCTCACAATCCAGGACTGCTGGCTCCCAATCGCTCGCCTGCCTGCCTCCCTGATCACTCCCTAACCACTCCCCTGCTGGCCTGATCAATGCCTAACTGCTCCCCTGCCGGCCTGATTGCCCCTAACTGCCCTCCCCTGCCAGTCCAATCACCCCTAACTGCCCTCCACTGGCCTGGTTGCCTCCAAATGCCCTCCCCTGCAGGCCTGGTTCCCCCCACTGCCCTCCCCTGCCAGCCATCTTGTGGTGGCCATCTTGTCCACATGGGGCGGCCATCTTGTGTGTTGGAGTGATTGTCAATTTACATATTACCTCATATTATATAGGATATTTAAAGATAATTAACTATTTAAACAAATAATAATGTAATGTCAGTTTTATAACATCTGTGAAAGTAAAATACATGACACCAATAGCACAAAGATTGCCCAGGAAAAATGAAATTTTGTTACAGTGAAGTTTCTATATAATATTTGAAGTGGTATAATATCCACTTGAAGTAGACCATGACAAATTAAAATCCTATATAATAAAGAGCTAATATGCAAATATCCATCATGCCCTCATGCCATCACTCCATAATGGCTCAGACACTCAACACTGGGGAGAGAGGAATGGGGACCAGCCAGGCTGCTGCCCAGGAGAGGGACAAGCCACATGCCCTGTGGTCCTCGGTGCCTGAGGCTGCACCTGGGCGAAGCCGCCCACCCACGGTCCCCTGCAGCTGCAGCCAGCCTGGGTAAAGCCAGCCTGGGTCCTGAGTGCCTGTGGCTGGCCAGAGGGAGAGAAGCCCGGGTCCTGGGTATGGGGTGAGGCAGAGGCAGTTAGGGGCAATCAGGCCAGCAGAGGAGCAGTTAGGGGTGATTAGGCAGACAGAAGTGGTTAAGGGAGATCAGACAGGCAGGCAGAGGGGTTAGGGGCAGTCAGGCAGGCAGTGAGCGGTGAGGAGCCAGCGATCCCAGATTGAGAAAGGGATGTCCGACTGTGGGATCAGACCTAAACCAGCAGTCAGACATCCCTGAAGGGATCCCTGATTGGAGAACGTGCAGGCTGGGCTGAGGAAACCCCCCCTCCATGCACAAATATCATGCACTGGGCCACTAGTTATTTCAATAAAAGAAAAACAACTGCATAAATGTGAGCTGTTTTTAAAGTAAAACATTAAATCTGAAGAGAGGTATTGTATGAAAGAAACATAGCAATAAAATTTAAGCAAAATAAAAGAAAAAGAAATGGAGGAATGACTACTATTGTTACACTAGAGGCCTGGTGCATGAAATTCGTGCATGGGGGTATGTGTGTCCCTCAGCCCAGCCTGCACCCTCTCCAATCTGGGACATCCCTCTCACAATCCAGGACTGCTGGCTCCCAACCGCTCGCCCACCTACCTGCCTGATTGCCCCTAACTGCTTCTGCCTGCCAGCCTGATCACCCCTTACCACTCCCCTGCCAGCCTAATCGATGTCTAACTGCTCCCCTGCTGGCCCAATTGCCCCTATCTGCCCTCCCCTGCAGGCCTGGTGCCCCCTAACTGTCCTCCCCTGAAGGCCTGGTCGCCTCCAACTGCCCTCCCCTGCTGGCCTGATCACCAACAACTTCCCTCCCCTGCTGGCCATCTTGTGGTGGCCATCTTGTGTGATGGAGTGATGGTCAATTTGCATATCATCTCTTTATTATCTAGGATGATTATATCAACTTGAAATCATTTGCTATTTAGTAAACTGCTGCCTAGTAGAACATGTGTTCTTAATCATTAAAATATCCATGGGACAAAGCATAGCCTAGGATTTTTCTTATCAGTAATAGTTCAGATCATTATCATTTAATATTTCTATATTTTTTATTATTATTATCAACATGCCTGACAACTTGCTGACAGAAGAATTTTTTTAAGTTAACATTTTTTAAAACTGATTTTCTTGGTCAGTTGTCTACTTTTTTCAAAATATTCTAAATACATGTGAGAGCAATTTCAGCATAAATATACTGAAGCTAATGGACAGAATTTGTAGCAGCAAATAAATAGCTGAATCATATTTTTTTTACCTATTTACTGGATTCCTAAACATTGATGGTTAATATTTTATCCATTTCAGTATATATTTTTTGCACTAATAAATGACATTTAATCTGTAGTTCACATTTAATAACACCTCCTCAAATTTATCTGTGCATCAAAAGGAAGGTTTCTAAAATAAAATGATCATTATTTCCACTGGGCTTACAAATCACAGGTGTTGTAATTATTATTGCATGTTCATTGTTAAAATGTACAAAAGGGTCCCAACTTTTGAGACGTTTTGGATATTTCATGATTACCTATATGTGTTTGACTTTAATGTTAAGGATAATTTTTTAAAATTTACGTTTGTTCACTGTTTATTTAAAGAATTTAACTATTACATTCATTCTAGTTTATATATTCTAACAATAGAGTGAAATAATTACTACACCTAAGGGCTCTTTATATCTGAAATTAATTTTATTTCTCTGTTAGGTCCCTTAATAATAATTCCTTTAAATGTCCCCACACTGTTTCAGATCATTTGTTTCATTTGCCACTAATAAACTCATTAACATCAATAATTATTGTTTTCAACTATGTTTTCATATGATGAAAGCAATCCAAAAATCAGTTATTCATTGTTCTGTCCAAAATTCAGTTATTAACAATGAGGCAATCACTCAACCTTTAATTATGCTGCCTATAAAGGCTTACAATAACTTTGATTCTGAACAGAACATTCCTTAAAAGCAATTCACCTCCAACTATTAAACTGTCCACCATGGCTGTTTCTGGCAGATTACTTGAATAAGATAAAGTTTTCCGTAAAGCACATTCTTTTTCCTTTGTCCTTGGCTAGCAATCTATCATGAAATTTGATGACTTTCCTCTAACTCATCATTCTGATCAAACTTTCCCCACTTGCACTAGTCACTTCTAGTGTTCTGCATTTTGAGTGTGTGTGTGTGTGTGTGTGTGTGTGTGTGTGTGTGTGTGGTGGGGGGGTGGGGGGCTAGGGAGGAACGGAGAGGTTGTTACATGAAGAATAGTGTCTTGCCCTAACCGGTTTGGCTCAGTGGATAGAGCATCGGCCTGCAGACTGAAAGGTCCCAGGTTTGATTCTGGTCAAGGGCATGTACCTTGGTTGCGGGCACATCCCCAGTAGGGAGTGTGCAAGAGGCAGCTGATCGATGTTTCTAGCTCTCTATCCTGCTCCCTTCCTCTCTGTAAAAAATCAATAAAATATATTTTAAAAAAAGAATAGTGTCTTAAGGAATCATATGACAACACTAATGAGTGAAGATATTTGTAAAATAAAAATAAACCAGCTCGGTGCCCCTGGATTTTAACCTTGTTTTTCTGACACATGCCAAGGCCAAGAATATACTTAGTTCTCCTTGCATGGTCTACCACAGAAAGGAATTTGATGAATTCATTCATGCTGAGATATAAAAGATGAAGGGTTCAAATTTACTAAGAAATTGGACATTTGTAATGTTTTCAAATAAATACCACTATAAGTAAATATTTATGCTTATTTAAGTAGAAGATTAGTATTGCTTTTCAAAAATTATAATGGCAAATATGGTCATAATATACAGTTTATGTTAAGAAATTCATGGGCAACAATCAAATCTATGAGTTTTACATACATTATATTTTCTTAATTAACAATTCTTTGAGGTAGGAATATTATTATTCCTAGTTTGCATATATGCATTCTTAAATAAGTCTCCCTGAAATTTCTGAAATCACATTGCTCAGGAAATTAGTAAAATATTTTAAACCATTTGGAGAGTGGAGAGTTCTTCTCTTCCAGGATCATACTAAGTATTTAAAAAGAAAAATATTCTACAAAGAATACATTTATATATCACTTAACCTCAAAATAATACGAATAAAGGCTGAGAAAAAAGAAAACTCTACTTGAAGGCACTGGAGAACAAGCAAAAGAAGGCAGAAATTAGATGGAAGTTTACTCCTAGATAAAAGCCTAAGGTAACTCTAACAGATGTAACTGATGCCCTAAAGAAGAGAAAATAAATAACAGGCAAAAACAAAACAAAAACAAAACAACAACAACAACAACAAAAACATTAAAAAATAATGGCAAAAAATTTTCAATGGTTGATGAAAGTCAAATTGCTGAAAACTAAACATAAAGACACAAACCTGAAATTAGCCACAGGAAAAAATGAGGTATTAAAAGTAGAAGGAAACTTTTTATAAGAAATAAAGGAGAGCGTAAGATGGTGAAAAGACATTTAAAAGGCAGAAAGAAAAATCTGTCAACCCAGAAGTCTATACCTGTTGAAAATAATGTTCACAAAGAAAAATGAAAGACACACTTTTACAGATAAGAATAAAGTAAGATAATTCATCATCAGTGTAACTGCACTACAGGAAATTCCTCAGGCTACAGGGTATATTGAAACCTTGCTTTTCAGGAAAGAATGAAAAGCGCTGAAAAGAGTAAATATGAGGGTAATATTAAATATACCTTTTACCCTGGCTGGTGTGAATCATTTGGTTGAACATCACTCCATGCACTGAGATGTCTCTGGTTCAAGCCCAGGTGGAGGGCTCAATCCCCATTAGGGGTTTGCAAGGGGCACTGATCCATTTTTGTTGCATTGATGTTTCTATTTCTTTCTCCCTTTCTCTCTCTGTAAAATAAGGTTTTTCTTTTTTTAAAAAAAAATATATATATATTTGTGGAGATGGTTAGGTGGGGGTCCAGAGTGGTTTGAAGCTGGCTCCTGGCTTTGCTGGCTTTGGGGCCTCCCAGGAAGTGCAAGTCAAGGTCAGCCAATAGTGTGCTCTGCCTGGAGTTGTCCAGCATGAGCTACAAAGTGATCTGCAGGTAATTACTAGTTGTGCTGGGCTAGGAAGTGTCCAGGAGAGGCTAAGCTGAAAACAGAGTCTGTAATAGGTGCATACCAAGACACAGCATAATTAAATTGCCAAAGTTTAAAGAAAAAAAGAGAATCTTAAAAGCAGCAGCAGAATGCCAGTTAGTTACCTAAAAGGAAGCTCCCTTAAGACTATCAGCTGATCCCAGGCCCGGTGGTTCAGTTGGTTGCAGCATTATGCCACATACCAAAAGATAGAAGGTTCGACTCCAGTTGGGGCACAGTTAAATCCCCAGTTGCAGTTAGATCCCCAGTTGGAATGCATATGGGAGGCAACCAATTGATGTTTCTTTCTCACATCAATGGTTCTCTCACACATTTCTCTCTCTCTCTCTCTCTCTCTCTCTCTCTCTCTCTCTCTCTCTCTCCCTCTCTCTAAAAATGACTATTCTGTAACTACCAATTTGTACTTCTCAATCCCTTCACTGTTTTCACCCATCCCCCGTCCCCTACAATCTGGAAACCATCAGGTGAGGATGGGGAAAAAAAAAAGACTGTCAGCTGATTTTTCAACAGAAACCTTTCAGGCCAGAAGGGATTTGCACAAAATATTTAATATGATGAAAAGCAAGAACTTACAACCAAAATTACTTTACCCAGCAAAGCTATTATTTAGAATTGCAGGACAAATAAAGAACTTCCCAGATAAGAAAATGCTAATGAAATTCATAACCAGCAAACCAGCATTACAAGAAACTTAAAAGGGTCTTTTTAAGAAGAAAAATAAATAATTAAAAAATATGAAAAACAAAATTCAATAAATATGTATCTATCAATAATTACTTTAAATGCAAATGTATTAGATGCTCCAATCAAAAGACATACAAAGGCCGAATGGATAAGAAAACATGACACTTTACATATGCTGTCTACAAGAGACTCGTATAAGATCAAAAGACACACACAGATATAATGTAAAGAGATGGAAAAAGTTGTTTGAGGAAATGAAAATGTAAAAAACAACAAAAAGACCTGAGATAGCAATACTTACACTAGATTAAATAGACTTTAAAACAAAGGTTATAACAAGAGACAAAAATGACCCAGCAATTCCACTTCTGGGTATTTATCTGAAGAAACCCAAAACACTAAATAAAAAAGATAGATGCCTCCATATGATCAGTGCAATGTCACTTACAATAGCTAAGATATGGAAGCAACTTAAATATCCATTAAGAGATTAATGGATAAAGAAGAAGACGTGAATATGTACCATGGAGTAAAACTCAGCCATGAAAAAGAATTAAACCTTTTTATCTGCAACAACATACATGGACATACAAGGTATTGTGCTGAATGAAATAAGTCAGACAGAGAAAGACAAATGCCATATGATTTCACTTACATGTGGAATCTAAAAAACAAACAAACAAACAAACAAAAATATACTATACAGACTCACAGATACAGAGAATATTTTGATGGTTTCCAGATTGTACGGGATGGGGGAAGGGTGAAAACAGTGAAGGGATTGAGAAGTACAAATTGGTAGTTACAGAATAGTCATGGGTATGTAAAGCATAGCATAGGGAATATAGTCAATAATATTATAATAACTATGTATGTTTTCAGATGGTTACTAGTTTTATCTAAGTGATCTCTTTATCTACACTAATAAAAGAGAAAAATGGTAATTGGTGTACGACGATACCCTTTTCATTGGCTAATCAGGGCTATATGCAAATTAACTGCCAACTAAGATTGGCAGTTAACTGCCAACAAGATGGCGGTTAATTTGCATATGTAGGCACAATGCAGGGAGGCGAAAGGGAAAGCAGGAAGAAGCCCCCTGCCACTGACAGTGATCGGAAACCCAGGGGGGAGCTAAGAGCTGGGGGGCAGGGCAAAGGCGGCCCTGGGGCCGCCTTTGCCCTGCCCCCCCAGCCATGATCGGAGAATCAGGCGCCTTTTCCGCCCTGGCCAGTGATAGCAGGAAGTAGGGGTGGAGCCAGCGATGGGAGCTGGGCACGGTCGAAGCTGGCAGTCCCAGGAGCTAGGGGTCCCTTGCCTGGGCCTAAAGCGGAGCCCATGATCACGGGGCCGCTGCAGCTGTGGGTCCCCGCTGCCCGGGCCGGACGCCTAGGCCAGAGGCGTCCTGCAGGGGCAGGGGCGGAGCCCACACAATCGCGGCGCCCCCCGCTGCCACTGCAGGTCCCCGCTGCCCGGGCCAGACGCCTAGGCCAGAGGCGTCAGGCCTGGGCAAGGGGCCAATCCTGCGATTGGAGGGTGATGGGGGTCAACACCTGAGGGCTCCCAGTATGTGAGAGGGGGCAGGTTGGGCTGAGGGACACTCCCCCCCCACCACCCAGTGCACGAATTTCGTGCACCTGGCCCCTAGTATGTTATATAAATATCTAATCACTAAGTTGTATACCTGAAACTAGTAAAATATTGAAAGTCAACTATCATTAAAAAATTAAAATTGTTTTAGAAAAAATTTGGATGAGTTATATACTAGCTGACTTTAAGACTTGTGCTATATCTACAGTAATCAACAAATTACATTACTAATCTAAAGATAAACAACATCAATTGAACATATTAGAGAGCCCAGAAATAGGCCTACACTTCTATTAATTCTAACTGAAAGGATAAAACAATATATTAGGAAGAGAATATCCATAATAAAAAACAATTCAAACTGAGACTATACTTAGAAATTAATTTAAGACAAATCATAGACTTGAATGTAAAAGTGAAAAATATAAAGCTAAATCTATAAATCATAAGAGAATATTTTTGTGACTTGGTTTAATATAGAGGACACAGAAAGAAATAATTATTTAAAAATGATAAATTAAATTTCATCAAGTTGTAAAACTTTTGACCCTTCAAAGATTCTATTAAGAAAAGTAACAGATAAACTACAAATGTTCATAAAAATATTTTCTGTCAATGGATTATTATCCAGATCTTATAATAAAATATTTCAATTAAATAATAAAATACCAAACAAGTCAATTTAAAGGACAAACTATTGGAACAGCCATCACATATAGAAATGTGCAGAAATGGACACAAACACATAAAAAATGCTCAAAATCATTAGTCATCAGGAAAATGCAAAATAAAACCACATGGGATGTCGGGGCTGACCAGAAGACCCTGAGCGACAGATGAATGATTACTCTGACACACGTTTGCCGTGAAAGAGAGGGCTAAGGGACTGCCTGGCTAAAGAAACCAGGCAGCTTTAATCGCCTGCCTCTTTTAGATACAATCAGTAGGGTAAGTAATACTGGGAGGACACATGTGTCTGCAGTGTCCTTTATGCATAAAGATTCCAGTAAACATCTGAGGGTGCACACGTGCACAGACTTGTTTGGAAAGGTCAAGGAACAGTTAGGGTCAGTTGCCTTTGGCCAAATCCCCTAAGTCAGAACTCTAATAAATAGGCACCACCTTCAGCCAACTTCCCTTTTTGGAATTTCCTCCTTACTATCTTTCCAACCAAGTCTCCTGTGCTTCCCTACAATGAGATACCATTAGATTACTGCTAGAATAAATAAAATTCAAAAGAATGGAAATACCAAATTTTAATGAGGCTGATGAGCAACAAGAATCATAGTACATTATTTGTGATATTATAAAATGATATGACTACCTTTGGTATTATAATATTGTACAACTACATTTGGCAATTTCTTATAAAACTAAAAAACAGTCTAAAAACATCCTGAATTACCAGACTGGGAAAATGAGTTCATATAACTCTTTTTTAAAATCCTCACTAGGAGATTATATATATATAATTTTAGAGAAAGAGGAAGGGAGGGAGAAAAAACACTGATGTGAAAGCCAAACATTGATCAGTTGCCTCCCCTACATGCCCCGACGTGGGCTGGAACCCACAGCCTTTTGGTATACAGGACTATGCTCCAATGAACTGAGCCACCTGGCCAGGATGGTCAGTATAACTCTTATTTTTTTATTGCTGGCTTAGAATACTTTTCATTACTGTTACTCAAAACTTCCTCTTCTGAAGTTCATAATGTCCTCCATATTTCTTCACCTCTAAATTTTGTGGCTGTCTTTACTGCTGTCCAGATGTACCTTGATGATTTCATCACTTGTTTTCTTCCTCAGGTGATTTTATGCCTTTGTATTAGGTGTTTTTATCATTGATTTTGATGACTTATATGTCATCCTGGAACCATAGTTTCTTGACTTCCTCTACTGCAATGACTTACAATTAAAAAGT
The DNA here is from genome assembly GCF_963259705.1 of Myotis daubentonii. Lineage (NCBI taxonomy): Eukaryota > Metazoa > Chordata > Mammalia > Chiroptera > Vespertilionidae > Myotis > Myotis daubentonii. The sequence continues at coordinate 99,555,915 of NC_081842.1, read as the reverse complement.
TGCCATCTATCAAATCACCTCAGAGTTTGCCTTGAATAATAAATAATTCTTGAATCATTTTTCTGTACCCTAGTTTCAATTATCCCACATTTTCCACTTTCCCATCTGTTCTAAGGTTTTTTGACTCTTTGCTCTCATTGTGACCTCTGATCCTTCATCACCTGTTCATTTTCCTGGTCTTTTTCTTTCTTCACTTATTGGGACCTAACACTGGCCTTGAAACTGGAGACCTCTCATAAATGTTTGTCAAATTGAATTCAATTCTTTTCCCTCCCTGGTTTGGCTGCATATTGTGATTTGTCATCTCAAATTCCCTTTAAGTCACCCTAGAATCACTCATCTCCTTGGTCTGTACTGGATTCTTAAACCCTTATTCACACGTACCTGTGGTTTCTTCTGTTCTTTTTTCTACTTGTTGAAAATTCATATGTAAAGTCCGCACACATGGCTAATTACAAATAATAATTCCTATAGCTATGCTCAGAGAGCCCTAGCTATACCTCTACAACGCTTATATCCATCTTGTGTTCTATGCCTATTCTATCCTTTACAGTAACTTTTCTAACATTCTTTAGTTTCTCCAAATATCTTCTCTTCATCAATTTTATTTTGGAGGAAAATAATGACTCTCTTCTTTTGTGATTTTAATATTTCAATGCTGATCCCTTTTATCAATAACTCCCTTACCCCTGCCCATTGCATTTCAATATAGTTTGCATTAGCTTCTTTTTGTCTTTCTATAAGGCTATTCAAATCTCCTGTCTCAACAAACAAATGCCCCTTTATTCCTCCAAAAATATTTGTCCATGGTACTTCACACACTATTATCTCTAAGGAGTAAATAGGCAAGTCTGCATTTACTGCTTCTATTTCTTCAACAATTCTAAGTTCTTAGCCATTGGCCCCTTAACTATTTAAGTCATGCCATTTGTGGTAGCTGCTTTCAGGAAGCCCATCTGTGACCTTTTCATTAAAATAAAACATCTTCCACTTCCAGTTTTCTTTTTCTTTACATTTCCAAGACAAGTGATACTCTTACTCCCTATTTCAAAACCTTATCTTTGACATGGCTTCTGTACATAGATTTCATTTTTCCTTTTCTTTTTTTGTCTTAAATATCTTCATTGATATTTTTTTCCCCTCATTTTCCTTCTCAAAGGTATATCCCATCTGGCTCCACTTTTCAAAAGTGTAAATGGCTTGCCATAGCAGTTGGGCTCACTAAATTGATATACCTCTCCCTAAAAATAAATGAAGATCTCTTTTTAACAAATAACATATTAAAATGTAAGGATAAATCAATTAAAGATTTAAAAGACATACATTCTGTTTGTTTTGATGGTTAATATCTCACTCTCTCTCTCACCTTCTCTCTCTCTCTCTCCACACAAGCAAATAGAAATTGAGTAAATTATATATTATGCTTGACCATAACATTCAAGGAATTCAGTTGTTGACAATATATTTGTCCCATATTGGTACTGGTGAGGTCCTTCATTACTAATATATGGTTTTCAGTTCTATATCTCCATCTTCCATTGTCCTGTTTCCTATATCTGTTCCATTTTGCTACTTCTAGGACCCATTTGCTCTACCTCATTTGGAGTTCTCTGTCTGGAATTTCTAGAAATCCAGTGCCTTTTCCTCTGTGTCTTATAGAGCCTAGCAACTATGCTTCTAGTGTGATAACTATTTCTGTTTATGATTGCTGTTGCACAAGTCCAAGGAATTTCTTCACTGAGGTTTCTTATCTTTCACTTTCAGTTCTTCTCTGTCAGTAGAAGCTAAAATTAAGAATATGCCACAAACTTATTATTTGCCAATAATATACGGATTAAACTATAATTAGGTTAACTTGCTGCTCAGTGAATCCCATTTGTTTCCTTCAATTCACCATATCAACTCTAAATTCTTCAAAGTTTTCAAAAGTCTTCACAAACTTGACCAAACATATGTATTAACAGTATTTTTATTACAACACACAGTGTTCCTTTCACCACTTTCCCTGACACAGTATGACCATTCTTATCAGCACACCTTTTCTAATGGGGGCTACTTCACCTCAGCTGTTCTTCCCTCTTGCCTGCACCATGTATTATTCATTGCCAAACTCAATTCTCAATTAATTAAAGAACCATTCTCAAATTATTATATCTTTCTGGTCATCGCTTTCTCTGGTGATAGTTCCTTTGCACACCACGGAGTATTATACTTTTTAAGTGCATTGTACATTTTCTACTGTGAGATGCTTTATTAAATAAAAGTATGCATTGACTAAAGGGAAGTATACATATGTAAGTGCACATTTAGAGCACTGAAATATTATATATTCAGAGAGTTTCCTGGGTGCCATATGCTATCCTAAATTCATTTAATCCTCACAACCACACTCTGCAGTTGTTGTTATTAAATTCATTTAATAAATGAGAGTTGAAGTTCAGAGAGTTTAAATCTCCAAGGTCAGATAGCTAATCAAAACCAGCTATGTTTGATTACAAAGCCCATAATCCTTCCATTATACCTGGAAGATTCTCCATACTTGTGAAGTGATTGTTTTTAAATGAAAAGACTGAATTGGTTTAATATAATGTCAAGTATGTATATGTAAATATTCTGCCTAACTTTAGTCTATACTCTGAAAAGAACCCCATCTGGTATATTTGCTGGCAGTCAGCATCTTTCCTGGCCTGGTCTAGTCCTGCCACAGAGTGCCACTTCAACCTGTGAGGTTCCATAGAATTGAAGTTCAGGTTCGTATTATTTAGTAAAGAAACCTAAAGATCAAATGATTGATAGGAAACTTCAAGAAAGTGCTGGAAAATGTTTATCTCATAATGACAAGCAACAGAGAAACAGAACTAGAATATCTTGAAAATCTGTTAGTATTGTTTGGATGAGATGAATAAATTATTGGTGTTTTAGTAATAACATTCTTTCAAATGGAACATTGCAATATTTGCTACATAGGAAATGTGTGGAGAATAGAAAATGGGAATAAGGTTTAAAAAGTCATATAAAAACTTCCAGTTGTTCTTTGTGCAAATAAAGTATGTTCTCACCCGTATGGTGGAGATAAAATTGAGAGAATTCCACAAGACAAAAAAAATCATGTAATCAGAAAAACTGGGTCAGGGAGGTACTATTTATTTTACTACATCAGCTATAACTATTCCCGAGAGTAATGCATTGAAGAAAAACCTTGTAGAATAGAAATAGTGTAACTATGAAGTTATTAAGTCGAAAACCTTAAAAGATAATCAAATTACATCAGTATATTTGAATGACATTTTATTTCCAAAATGTTAAACGGAAGTTCAATGGATAAACAAAAGAATTTAGAACTTTTTGGAGACTGTGTACAGCTGAGAAACCCCTGGTGTTTCCTAAGAAAAGTTGATATCATTATGCAATGTCATCAGAGCTTTTAAAAAGAGTACTCTGTTTCTCTTCCCTGTTCACTGCTTATCTCTTGTGTTATTAGAAAAACAGCCTGAATTTTCTTTTCCTAACCCTGGTTAAACTTTTAAGGGGCCTGTGTGAATGTTGTTTATTTTGTTTGGAAACATCCTAGATCTGAGGGCCTATGGGGTCTTCCCACACCTGAAGCATTTGCCTCCAGCTCATGGTATCAAGGCACATTACCAGATCCCCTATAGTTTTTTTTTTCTGATGACTTTCACAGCAATCCAGACATGATGAGCTGTTTATATCTGTCATCCTTTGTTGTCTACATCATTCTGTTGGCTACAGAAGATTTTTTTTTAAGAAGAGAGGGCCTCAAGTTAGAAAAAGAAAAGAAACTTTGCCAATATCAAGAAACTTTAAGGCAAATAAGGACTTTCTACATGAGAATAGGAAAAGAAACATGACAGAGATAACAAAAAGGCATATCTCTCTGTCAACAATCTCACTTTAGTTCTGCTGAGATCCATTAGCAGCTGTGAAGTGTGAAAATTAGGAGCTAACGCACAGATGATATTTTAAGGCTGAGAATGAAGTAAGCTTTCACATTTTTTTCCTCATGTCCCTTTTATTCCATCAAATATGTCATTTGTGCTATTTTTAATGATTTCTCAACAGATTTAAATATTGTCTCAAAAGGCTAATGAGGAATGACCTGGTTCAGAGTGATAGCATCAGGGGCCTATTTCCCAAGAGAATCTTTCAAGGGGACAAGGAAGGAAGCAGATGTTTTCCATCAACAACTGATGCTACCATTACTCCCCTCTGACCACATGCTCTAGGCCGCAATCATATACTCCCTTCTTCTGTTTTCATAGACACAGCAGCATGTCATAATTCAAATCCTGTCTTGTTGACACAGCTTGTTTCAGCTGTTCACATAGCAAATTGTTTGTTCACTGAAACTGAAGACACAGCAACGCTTTGTGGAGTGACTAGGAGGAGCTGCAGATTTCTGGGTGATGTTTTCAGTCAAGTAGATTGTTGTGGGAGGGTCCAGGATCGCTCCACAAATATGTTTACACTCCTTCAGTACCAGCTACACATGGGGTGTTCCATCACTGCTATTCACAAACCACACGTTGGCTAAAATAGGGCCTGTGCATTATTTGAAGAGCCATTACCAAAGCAACTTAATCAAATATCTCTCTGCACCAAAAATGTAGCCTTAAGAACAAATGTGAAGAGGCAAAGGAAATGAGGACTATTATGAGAAAGATAAAATCAATCTATCAATAGAGCATTGTCAATCACAATATATCATTGGTAATACCTTTCAGTGAATTGAACACCTACTGAACCATTTTTATTCACTTATTACTAGGGGCAACTGACTCAGGTTATTTACCACCAATATATTGTTTTATTTGGGGTATGAGGTTGGCATTAGTTAGCTCATGGCAGTAAGGCTTAGTGGACAGAGACCTGACATAGATATTCATATCCGTGCCATGTCCCAGCTGCACACAAATCATGTAACTTGAACAAATTCACTTTAAGACTTAGTTCTCTTATCTGAAAAGAGAGATCTAAAGTATATAAAAAACTCCTTTAAGTTTTTAAATTCCATTTTCACTAAGTTAATGCTTGGTAATCAAAGCTGCAAATCAGTGCAATTGCAATCTAATCATCGTTATGAATGATTACAAATACTTTTCCAAGACAACGTCCATATGCCTAATTTTCTCTGCTCTTCTAAAGGTTATATGTTCAAATATTTTCCCATGAATAACGGGCAATTTTACATAATCAGTTCACTTTTTTCTTTTCCCTCAGGTCTGATTGCTCAAGTCCAGGACTCTACACATATTCAGGTTGTTATTTCTGGTCTCAAATCTGCCTGCCTAGCCCCCAACCAACTCCTTTACATCTTTAAAAAATATATATTTTATAATTTCATTCCTCCTTTCCAAAAGGTATGAAACATTTCTCTATTGCCTGTCAAATCAAGTCTAAATGATTTGGTCTGGCTTTCAAAGCCTTCATATTTTTATGATCAAATTTTAAAAATGCCCCAGCATAATGCACCAGAGCCAGGTCAGTGTCCTCTGACCTGGTTCTGGTGCATATGTCACTTTCATTTCTCTGTGGTTCTTTTTTCTCCCTCATGTCATTTACACGTGTTGAGTTTTTTCCTCTTACACTTGACTTTGGTACTGCTCATTCTTCAAAAGCCCAGGTCACTCTCCTCCCAGGATTTCATAGGTCTCACCCACTTCTCTTACTTCTCTGTGCATTAATAGTCAAAAGTGGCATTAGGATGAAAATGTTAGTACCTCTCTTTCTCACCCAAGTTTGGAACCAAATGAAAAAAGTGGAGCTTGAAATATCTTTATTACAAGGAAAGTCTGAATTGAAAATTGTAGCCTACACAAAACTAAGGCTGCAGGGAGTTTGGCATACATCATTTAAGCCCAAAATTGGACAACTACTAGTACACTTCCAGCCTGGCAGGTTGCTGCCTGGAGCTTATGCTCCTTGCAGAGGCAGATTGGACAAGGTAAGATGAGGAGGAAGAAGCTGAGCTGCGTCTGCTAAATGTCCCAGACAAGCCTCTCCTCTCCCCCAGGAATCAGAGAAAAATCAAAAACACAATAATCTATGTGAAGTTATTCTTCATAGAAACTCGATGCATCTACATTTTGGTCAATATAAAAGATCACCTTGTTAGTGTTTTACACGCACAGCAGGTCCTTGAATAAGGTCATTTCATTTAACATCATTTTAGTATAGAGATGCCATATGAACTTAACTCTTGCTTACTTCAATAAACCTATGGTAAAATTGTTTTTGCTATAAGCCATTTTGCTTAAAACCACATAACCTATTGACAACATTAAATGAGAATTTACTATATTAAATGTCTCCCCAATTAATCCTAAGCCTTAAGAAGACATTAATGTGTAATTATCTTTCATGCCTTATAGTGCTAGGAACATAATATTGTCTAAAACTAATTGTTTCTTGATAGAGTAAGAAATTCAGCTATCCTTTCATTGTTTTTACAATTAAAATGTATGTTGTGGACTTATGTGCATGTTGATTGTAAAAAAAAAAATATTTGCAGGTGGCAATATTCTTGAGGACAGTTATCATGTGTGCCTTTCTAGGAGAAGTGCATATACAGGAAAATGAGTCATATATGGATAATATTTTTTTATTAAAGCATATGGTTTTATTAAGAGATAACTACTGAAGCTTGTTTTATTTCTGATAGAGTGTCAACGAGCACAGCTAAGGGTAAAACCAACAGCAAACAAAAGCACCCATATTTTGTTGGCTCTTTGTGCGAAGAAGGGAAGTTAAAGTCTTTATCATCTGCCTTAATCCTATATAATAAAAGCCTGATAAGTGTCTGATCGTCCATTCAACCAATCAAAGTGTAATATGCTAATGATATGCTAAGGCCACTCAACTGCTTGCTATGACGTGCACTGACCACCAGGGGGCAGATGCTCAATGCAGGAGCTGCCTCCTGGTGGTCAGTGCGCTCCCATAGGGGGAGCAGCACTCAGCCAGAAACCAGGCTCATGGCTGGCAAGCACAGCGGTGGTGGCGGGAGTCTCTCTCCCCCTCCACAGAGCACTAAGGATGTCCGACTGCTGGCCTAGGCTCGCTCCCTGCAAGGAGCCCCTGAAGGCTCCCAGACTGTGAGAGGGCGCAGTCCTCTGAGTGCATGAATTTTGTGCACCAGGCCTCTAGTGGGATATAATCACACAGTCTACTGATATTTCTGAGGAAGGGGGGTGGTCATTTTTTAAACACAACATGGCAGACTTTTCTGGTGTCAAAAACTTGGAATGGTCCTAGCTGGTTGGGCTCAGTGTCAGCCTGTGGACTGAAGGGTCCCAAGTTTGATTCTAGGCAAGGGCACATGCCCATGTTGTGGGCTCAGTCCCCAGTGTGAGGGATGTAGGAAGCAGCCAATCAATGATTCTTTCTCATCATTGATGCTTCTATCTCTCTCTACCTCTCTCTTCCTCTCTGAAATCAATAAAAATATATTGAATTAAACAAATACTTAGAAAAAATTGGGGGAGAGAATACAAATGTTTGAAGGATTACACTAAATTTTTAAAAATTGTAAGTTAGATAATGCCACTCTAATATAATCACAAGATTCCAAAATGGCAGTGGAGTAAGTAGAAGTGACACTGGCACACTCCCAGGACCAAACTGGAATTATAACTAAAAGAGAAGATAACCATCCATAATAATTAACTGAAGACTAGCGGGAGAGAACCCTGATAGACAAAGATGAAAAGTAGGGACTGCATAGAGACTGGTAGGAAGGGCAGAGGCATGAAAGCACTGGCCGGGCTCCCACAGACAGCAGCTGAAGTTCCAGAGGGATACCTATGCTGTGGAGGTTTCCCACTGAGAATTCTGGAGTCTAAGCCACAAGCTGGGCTCACCAGCCCAGAGCACCAGAACTGAGAAAGGTACCCACACAACATCTGGCTATGAAAAGCAGCAGGGTTGCTATCTGCCAAGGATAGATGGCTGGAAATGCAGGCAACCTTTTAAAGGGCCAACCCACAAAATTCCCTATGTAGCTACTCACCTTGGGCTCCCACAGAGGAAGGGCAGAGTAAATAGGAGCTGGGTGAGCAGGATCCAGGGTATGAGGCTCTGGTGCTAGAGATCCGAAGGCAGACCCCTGGTTTACTGCGCTGAGTCACTCTTCCTTTATGCTGCAGAGGACACATTTCTCCTGCAGACCTTCATGATCTAGGCAGATTCTTCCTTCCTTCCTTGCTCCACCCACTTGGAAAATACCTTGACCCGTCTTGTAGACTTCTGAGGTCCTTTAAGAAAGTGAAACTAACAATCACCCTGCAGGCAGAAGAAATAGCCCCATCCTGTTGGAAAACCTCTTGTCCCACTTTGTGGTCCATAGCCTGAGGCTAATCAACACTGCAAACAAAGGCTGATCTCTGGAGGCTTTCAGTCTTTAAATTTGCCTGACTTAATCTGGGTCCAAGAGCTAAGAAAAGCATACCTTAGTGAATCTTGGTCCTTTCCAAAGGCACCCAGCCCCATCAGAAGGAGCCACAAGCTGTGGATTTCTGATGGCTTCTAACAGAGTACTCAAGGCCAAAAACAGTATCTGATGTCTTGCACTAGAAATTGGGAGTCGTAGCAGATCTACCTAATATATAGACACAAATCCAAACAGGCAGCCAAAATGGGGATGCAAAAAAATAAGCCCCAAATGAAAGAACAAGAGACCCTTGAACAAGAAGAGCTAAATAAAATGTAGATAAGAAATTTATCAGCTATAGAATTCAGAATAATGATGACAAGGATGCACAACAGCATGCAAAAAGATATAATAACTATGAAAAAAGACCAGTCAGAAATAAAGAATGGCATAGCACTAATAACGAACACATTGGAAGGAATACACAGCAGATTAGGGGAAGCCAAGGATTGGATCAGTGAATTAGAAGACAGGGTAAGAAAAAATCACATAATCAGAGAACCAAAAAGGGAAAAACTAAAAACAGGAGGACAGCTTAAGGAAACTGTGAGACAACAGGAAACTTAACAATATTCATAACATAGGAGTACCAGAAGGAAAAGAAAGTAGAAAGTGGGGGGGGGGTGGAGAAAAAGAGAGAGAGAGAGAGAGAGAGAGAGAGAGAGAGAGAGAGAGAGAGAGAGAGAACTTGTTTGAAGAAATAATGGCAGAAAAGTTCCCTAACTTGGTAAAGGAAAAAGTCACACAAATTCAGTAGGTACAGAGTCCCCAAATAGAACTCAAACTGACCCATGCCAAGATACATCATAATTAATATCCCCAAAAATTTAAAAACAAAGAGTGAATCTAAAAATACAGTAAGAGAAAAGCAATTTGTTACTACAAAGGAGCTTTCATAGGGCTGTCAGCTTATTTCTAATCAGAAACTCTACAGATAAGAAGGGAATGGCATGAAGTATTCAAGGTAATGAAAAACAAGGATCTAAACCCAAGACAAGGCTATCATTCAAAATAGATGGTAAAATAAAGAGCTTCCCAGACAAAAGAGGCTAAAGGTGTTTACCACCACCAAACCAGCACTGCAAGAAATGCTAAAGGGACTGCTGTAATGAGAAGAAAAAATATATATAGAGAGAGAAACATAGGCATAATAATTAAACGAGTGATAAATACGTACCTATCAACAGTAACCTTAAATGTAAATGGATTAAGTGCCCCAATTAAAAAACATAGTTGCTGAACGGAAACAAAAACATGACTCAACTATATGCTGTCTACAAGAAACCCACCTCAGAACAAAAGACTCACACAGGACAAGAGTGAAGGCATGGAAAAAAGAGTCCCATGCAAATGGAAATGAAAGAAAAGCTGGGGTATAAATACTCATATCTGTCAAATTTGACTTTAAAATGAAGGCCATCATGAGAGATAATAATGGCCACCACATAATACTAAATGGATGGGTCCAATATATATGCATACAATACAGGATCACCCAAATGTATAAAAAACTTCTAGAGCAGTGGTTCTCAACCTTCCTAATGTCGCAACCCTTTAATACAGTTTCTCATGTTGTGGTGACCCCCAATCATAAAATTATTTTTGTTGCTACTTCATAACTGTAATTTTGCTACTGTTATGAATCATAATGTAAATATCTGATATGCAGGATGTATTGTCATTGTTACAAATTGAACATAATTAAAGCATAGTGATTAATCACAAAAACAATATGTAATTATATATGTGTTTTCTGATGGTCTTAGGCAACCCCTGTGAAAGGGTCGTTTGACCCCCAAAGGGGTCTCGACCCACAGGTTTAGAACCACTCTTCTAGAGCACTTTAAGGAAGTGCTCAGCAATACAGTCATAGTAGGGGTCTTAAGCATCACACTGACTTCAATTAATAGGTCTTCCAGACAAAATATTGAAAAGGAAACAGGACTCTACATGACACCATGGATCAGATGGATTTAATAGACATTTATAGAAAATTTCACCCCAAATCTGCAGAATATACATTCTTCTCAAGTGAATATGGGTCAATCTCAAAGATAGAACTCATATTAGGATACAGAACAAGTCTCTACAAGGTCAAGAAGATTGAAATCATATCAAGCATCATCTCAGGTCATAATAGCATGAAATTAGAAATCAATTACAGTAAAAACACTCAAAAACATTCAAACACATGGAGGTTAAATGGCATGTTAATAATAATGAATGGGTTACCAATTAGATCAAGAAATAAATAAAAAATTCCTGGAAACAAATGAAAATGAATACACAACAATCCAAAATCTCTGGGACACAGCTAAAGCAGTCCTGAGAGGGAAGTTCATAGCATTACAGGCCTACCTCAAAAAACAAGAAAAATTAATAATAAATTATTTAACCCTACAACTTAAAGAATTAGAAATAAAATCACAAGAAATGTCCAGAGTAAGTAGAAGGAAGGAAATAATAAGGGTTAGAGCAGAAATAAATGACATAGAACCTTAAAAAAATGAATGAAATTAAAAGCTGGTTCTTTGTAAAGATAAACATGATAGATTTTTACCCATACTCATCAAGAAACAGAGAGGAACACAATAAATAAAATCAGAAAGGAAAGCAGTGAAGTAACAACTGACACAACAAAAATACAAAGGAATATCAGCAAATTCTATGAACAACTATATGCCTACAAGCTGGAAAATGTGGATGAAATGGATGAATTCCTAAAAAAATATAATCTTCCAAAACTGAATCAGGAAGAATCAGGAAACCTGAATAGGCCAATAACAACGGATGAAATAGAAGCAGTGATAAAAACCCTCCCACCATACAAAAGGTCTGGTCTGGACAGTTTCACAGGGGAGTTTTACCAAACATTGAAAGAATTAATACCAAGCTTCCTCAAAGTATGAAGAAAATCCAAAAGGATGGAATACTTCCCATCTCTTCTTATGAGGCCAGCATGATCCTAAATCCAAAACCTGGTAAAGACACTACAGAGAAAGATATTACAGGCCAATATCTCTGGTGAACACATATGCTAAAATCCTCAACAACATATTAGTAAATTGGACCCAGCAATATGTTAAAAAGATCATATACCAGCGGTTCTCAACCTGGGGGTTGCGACCCCTTTGGGGGTAAGGTTGAATAACCCTTTCACAGGGGTCACCTAAGACCATCGGAAAACACATATATAATTACATATTGTTTTTATGATTAATCACTATGCTTTAATTATGTTCAATTTGTAACAATGAAATTGGGTGTCACCACAACATGAGGCACTGTATTAAAGGGTTGCGGCATTAGGAAGGTTGAGAACCACTGTCATATACCATTATCAAGTGGGATTTATTCCAAGGATGCAAGGCTGGTACCATATTCACAAATCAATATGGTAAATGTAATACATAACATAAACAAATTGAAAGACAAAAATCACATGATCATATCAATAGATGCAGAAAAAAGCATTAAACAAAATCCAACACCCATTTTTTATAAAAATCTTAGCAAAGTTGAAATAGAGAAATCATACTTCAACATAATAAAGGCCATATATGACAAACCTACAGCCAACATCATACTCAATGGGCAAAAACTAAAAGTGTTTCCCATCAGAACAGGAATCAGACAAGGATATCTGCTTTCACTACTCTTATTCAACATAAGATATTAACCCTTTATCAGATTTATCATTGCCAAATATGTTCTCCCATACAGTGGGCTGCCTTTTCATTTTGTTGGTGGTTTCTTTTGCTGTGGAGAAGCTTTTAATTTTGATGTAGTCTCATTTGTTTATTTTCTCTTTAGTTTCATTTTCCTTAGGAGCTGTATCTGTAAACATATTGCTATGAGAGATGTCTGAGATTTTGCTGCCTATGGTTTCTTCTAGAATTTTTATGGTTTCATGACTTACATTTAAGTCCTTTACCTATTTTGAGTTTATTCTTGTAAGTTAGTGGTCTAGATTCATTTTTCTTTGCATGTACCTGCCCAATTTTTCCAACACCGTTTATTGAAGAGACTGTCTTGATTCCTCTTTATGCTCTTGCCTTCTTTGTCAAGTATTAGTTGAGTGTAATGGCTTGGGTCAATTTCTGGGGTCTCTGGTTTATTCCATTGATCTATATGCCTATTCTTGTGCCAGTACCAACCTGTTTTGATGACAGTAGCTTTGTAGTAGAATTGATATCTGGTATTATGATCCCTCCAACTTTGTTCTTCTTTCTTTAGATTGCTGCTGCTGTTAGGGGTCTTATTTGGTTCCATATAATTTTTTGGAGTGTTAGTTTTAGATTGGTAAAATATTCCATCTATAATTTAATAAGGACTGCATTGGATCATTGAATCTATAGATTGCATTGGGTGGTATAGATATTTTAATGATGTTAATTTTACCATTCCATGAACCCAGTATATTCTTCCATTTCTTTATATTTTCTCTATATCTTTTTTCATCGTCCTGTATTTTTCTGAGTAGAAGTCTTTTACTAGTTTCCTTAAGCTTATTCCTAAGTATCTTAATTGTTGTGTTCTTCTTGTAAATGACATTGTTTGTCTAGTTTCTCTTTCTGAGAATTAATTATTGGTGTATAAAAATGCTATAGATTTCTTTTTCCCCCCAGTCTTTCAATATTTCTATTTTATTTATTTATTTTTATTGTTTAAAGTATTACATATAGTATTACATATGTCTCCTTTTTTTCTCCATTGACCTCCCCCCCAGACACAAGGGGGATAAGGGCAATGCCAGAGATTTCTGGGTGTTAATTTTGCATCCTTCTATGCTGCTGAATTCATTTATTAAATCTAGTAATTATTTGGGGGAGTCTTTAGGGTTTTATATGTATAATATCATGTCATCTGTGATTAATGACAGTGTTACTTCCTCCTTTCCAATTTGGATGCCTTTAATTCTTCTTGTCTGATCACTATTGCTAGGAATTCTAGTAAGACTGGTAGATACTTCTCCAAAGTGGACATACAGGTGGCCAAGGGAAATATGAAAAAATGCTCAAAGTCACTGATCATCAGAGAAGTTCAAATTAAAACCACAATGACATAATACCTCACTCTGTCAAAATGGCATGATCAAAAAATAACAAACGCTGGTGAGGAAACAGAGAAAAAGGAACCTAGTACACTGTTGGTGGAAATGCAGACTGGTGCAGCTATTATGGAAAACAATATGGAGTTTCCTCAAAAAATTAAATATGGAACTGCCATGTGACCCAGTGATCCCATTCTAGGAATATAACCTAAGAAACCTGAAACACTGGTCAGAAAGAATGTATGCACTTCTATGTTCATAGCAGCAGAATTTACATTAGCTAAGATCCAAAATTAGCCCCAGTGCCCATCAGTAGATGAGTAGGTAAAAAAAAGCTATGGTTCATTTATACCATGGAATACTAGGCAACATTGAAAAAAGAGGGATCTCTTACTGCTGTTAGGAGTCTTACATGACAGCATGGAGGGTCATGGAGAGTATTATGCTAAGTGAAATAAGCCAGTCAGAGAATGACAAGCATCACATTAATTCACTCATATGTGGAATCTAATGAACAAAATAAACTGGTGAACCAAATAGATCCAGAATTATAGAAGCATGGAATAGTCTGTGGAATCTCAGAGGGAAGGCAGAGTTAGATTGGTGGGAGGGAAGAGATCAATCAAAGAAATTGTATGCATGTGTGCATAACCCATGGACACCTACAATAGTGTGGTGAAGGCCTGGGACTGGGGAGGCGGGGGCAGGCTACAGGAAGTCAATGAGGGGGAAAAGTGAACATATGTATACTTTCAACAATCAAGATTTAAAAAATAAAATAATCATCACAGCTAACACATTTTAAAATAATAAAGGTAGACATCTTTCAAGGTGTAATTGCTTTTGCCTATCTTTATATAACATTATAAATTTTATTTTATAAAATTTTAAAATTTTATTTCCTTTCCACTTGTATTTAGCCATATTTTTCTTTTGTTTATTTGTTAATTCTCACCTAAGGATATTATTCCATTGATTCCTAGAGACAGTGGAAGGGAGGGCAAGAGACTGAGAGAAAAACCAACATGAGACACATCGATTAGTTGCCTCCAGCACGCACCTTGCAGGGGCCTGGGAAGGGGCCTTTAGTGGAGGAATGTGCCCTTGACCGGAATCAATCCTGTGACCCTTCAGTGCAGGGTCGACATTCTATCCACTGAACCAAACCAGCCAGGTGCCACCATTTTCTGATGTTTGTGAATTGCTTTTCTGGAGAAAGGTGGAATTGTGCTTTGCTTTCAAAGTTGTTTCTGTCTACTCAGAGACATTGTAACTAACTAAAGACTCAGCTGCTTACTTGTAAGACATACAGGAAGTAGTGGAATATTGCATTCTAACATGTAGTTCTCCAGAGGAACCTCAAGTCTCCTATATCCTTAGGCCTTCTCATCTAATAAAAAGGTAATATGCAAATTGACCATCACTCAAACACACAAGATGGCCGCCCCCATGTGGTCAAAGATGGCCGGCAGGAGAGGACAGTTGGGAGCGATCAGGCCTGAAAGAGAGGGCAGTTGGGGGTGATAAGGCCTGCAGGGGAGTGCAGTTAAGGGTGACCAGGACTGCAGTGGAGGGCATTTGGGATGGAGCAGGCCTGCAGGGGAGGGCATTTGGGGGAAACCAGGCTGGCATGGGAGGGAAGTTAGGGGTGACCGGGCCAGCAGGGGAGGGTAGTTAGGAGCAACCAGGCTGGCAAGGGAGGGAAGTTAGGGGTGACTGGGCCAGCAGGAGAGGGCAGTTAGGGGCAATCGGGCTAGCAGGAGAGCAGTTAGGCATCGATCAGGATGCCAGGGTAATTTTTTTTTCTTTGTTTGCTAGAGGTGTTAGAATGCTGGCTATGGCAGGCTTGCCCTAGCCCTGTGGTCGGCAAACTCTTAATGAGCAATAGTTCAATAGTCTTGTGGAGTTGAAGCCTGATGTCAGGAAAATATACTTTTATATTTGATTTGAATTTGCAATAATTTCCCAAGCATTCATTAATTCAAAAAAAGATGTGTCATTTAAAAATAGGCATACATTATGTACAACTGCATAATAATTTGATAATTGATATGCAAAGTTAACATTTATTTATTTTATTTTGTGCCTTTTGTCCCCAAATTTTTAATTAAATTTACGCAAAAATAAAATTTATTTTAAGATATTTTTCTGATTATCTTTCTCCCCTATAATATTTCCATTAAAATATGGACATGATTGTTATATCCAATTTTTTTTTCATTTTTTTCTGAACATGTGATAAAAACATCTTGAGAAAATTCTTTGTTCAGCCCTAATCGATTTGGCTCAGTCGATAGAGCATCAGCCTGCGGACTGAAGGGTCCCAGGTTCGATTCCAGTCAAGGGCATGTACTTTGGTTGTGGGCACATCCCCAGTAGGGGGGTGTGCCAGAAGCAGCTGATCCATGTTTCTCTCTCATTGATGTTTCTAACTCTCTATCCCTTCCCCTTCCTCTCTGTAAAAAAGCAATAAAATATATTTTAAAAAAATAAAAATTCTTTGTTCAGGTTGATTTACTTAGAGTTTTATTTGCACAGGCTTACTTCACATGAGAGGCCTGGTGCATGAATTTTGTGCTGGGGGGTGGGGTTGTCCCACAGCCTGGCCACCCTCTCCAATCCAGGACCCCTCAGGGATGTCTTACCCTTGGTTCGGATGGGGCCTAAACCAGGAGTCAGACATCCCTCTCGTAATCTGGGACTGCTGACATCTAACCACCTGCCTGCCTGCCTACCTGATCACCCCTAACTGCCTCTCCTTGCCGGCCTGGTCACCCCCTAACTGCGCCCCTGCAGACCTTGTCGCGCCCTTACTGTTCCCCTGCCGGCCTGGTCACCCCCTGCTGACCCCCCGCCAGCCTGGTTGTCCCCTAACTGCTCCCCTGCTGGCGTGATCACCTCTAACTGCCTCTGCCTCAAGCCCCACCACCATGGCTTTGTCCAGAAGGAAGTTGGATGACTGGAAGATGTCCAGTCGACCTGGTCTAATTATCATATTACCCTTTTATTAGTATAGATTATTTGCATAGCCAGGCATGTCTTTAATTTCTATTGGAATATTGGCCACTCAGAATCACATTATAGTTCAGGGTCATTTGTATCAATTCTTTTGGTTACAGGATTATTTATAATAAATTAAATGGAAGCAGTGAAATTTTCAGCAATATTGAGCTTGAAAGAGTTACTTTTTAAGGCTTAACTGTTCCCACAGTTCCCACTATAATTGTTGCTAATTATTTTTGTGTTGTAATAAAGCAATAATGATCAAAGCACAGGGCCTTTCTTAGGGATTCATGACTGGCTGGCTTTGCATTGGGCCATTAACTCTAGTTATTAATTCCCTTGGAAATGCATTGTGCTGAGGTCATTATTGCTAATAACAGAGATGTATGAAAACATTTTTACACATTCTGAAGTAAAACTGTTGGTTATTTTCTGCCTGTAAAAGTTTTGTGATTGAAAAATCTAAGAGTGATCAAGTTTGGCCAAGAGAGAAAAATAAAGTGTATTTCAGTTGAGAGGAATATAATATGTATTTGACATATATTTTAATATGATATCATATGTGCATATATATGTACACACATATCTATATAAATGCTTTATGTGAACACATGAGCAAACATTATCTTTATTTTTTATCCTTGCACTGTATAAACATACTTACCTTGTGAATCTATACTAATAATAGCCTAGGTAGCATCACACCCTCACGCATCACAAGATGGCCATTACAAGATGGCTGCATGCACAGTGGAGGCGGGGCCCAGCGGCTGCTCCGCACTGTGAGGCCTGGGGGTCCCGCAGCTCTGTGCAATGCAGAGGAGGCAGTCCCGGCATCTCTGCCACCTTGCGTGGAGGAGGCAGGTCCCAGGGAGGAGGCAGTCACTGCAGGGGAGGGCAGTTGGGGGCAATCAGGCTGGCAGGGGAGGGCAGTTGGGGGCAATCAGGCCGGCAGGTGAGGGAAGTTGTGGCGATCCGGCCTGCAAGGGAGAGGTTAGGTGTCAATCAGACTGGCAGGCAGAAGTGGTTAGAGGCAAACAGGCAGGCAGGCGAGTGGTTGGGAGACAGCAGTCCTGGATTGTAAGAGGGATGTTGGACTTCCGGTTTAGGCCCCTCCCGGCAGGGACAGGCCTAAACAGGCAGTTGGACATCCTGCAAGGGGTCCCAGATTGGAGAGGGTTCAGGCTGGGCTGAGGGACACCCCAACTCTGTGCATGAATTTTGTGCACCAGGCCTTTAGTATATTATATATAAGTTAAAGATTTTAAAGACTGCCATTTTTGATTGTAGTTATATTCTTATTTATGAAAAACAAATACTGAGCAAATATACTTTCCTTTCTCATATATAACTATTCCTCCTTAATATATCTGGGAGAATGAATAAAATTTTCTTCAAAAATTAATTTTTTTATTTGGTAATCAATAAAAATTTATTTATGTTTTCTCCCAGTTATAATTCCTTAAGCTAATGACAGTGGTGGCACTATAATTGTCATTCAAAATGTGTGTTTTTTAAATAAACTTTTTCTTCTTGACAGTATTACAGATATCTCCCCTATTCACCCCTTTAGCCCTCTTACCAGCCCCTATGCTTCCCAAATCTTCACCACCCTATTGCCCATGTCCTTGCTCTATGCGTATAAGTATATAAGATCTTTGGTTTATCTCTTCTTGCCCCCCCAAGCCCACATCGAGGTATGTCAGTCTGTTCAATGCCTCCATGCTTATTTTATTTTTTAAAATATTCTGTATACACATCACCAAAGTGCTCACCAAAAGAAGAGCTACAATGTGATATATAAAATTTTTTGAGGAAAATTAAATAGCAAACAAGTTAAACTGTGTCTTGAAGTTCAAGGACCTAATCAAAGAACTATAGTTGAAAGTTTATTTTAGTTAAGCTTTCCTAAGGGGAACAGGTTATCTTCAAAAAGAGTTGAGAGACAAGGAGAAACAAAATATTCAAATTGGAATTGAGCAAAACTTAAGAAATTGTTTTTCTTTTACTCCCTTGTAAATGAAAAAACAAAATCAGTTACTGTTAGGTTTAACTTATTTAGAAAGATAATCTTCAATTTTTAAATTTTAAATTTGTACTTTTAATAACAATTTTGAATATTATATGCAAATGCTATCTAGTTTTTGCCTGTTATATTCTCCCATATTTAAAACTTAAACACTGAGGACAATAAACAAAGGGGAAAGAGATATGGCTAGTGGAGAATTTCTGATAATTTTTAAAATAAAATTTACTCTACCCAATGGAATTGGAAAGAGGTAATATAACTGAAAACATCAGCTGCCATACAAATGCAAACTGAAAAAAACAAAACAAAACAAAACAAAACAAAAAAACAGCAAAAAACAACTGGGATATAATGCTTTTAACTTTAAAGATAGTAGAAAACTAGTAATTCAATCTGTATTTCTCTAAGTGCAAATCAATAAATTGTGAATTAGTAGAAAGATCTATCTTCATTTTACAGATGAAAAAGCATGGCTCATGTAACAAATTTAATGGAGGTAAATCACTTGCAGAGCAGTAGAACTAGGATTTAAATTCCTCACAAGCATAATTTTTTGCCTTATTCCAGTTGGTCAAATCACAGAGAAACATTTACTGATTTCTATAGATAGATAAGTGACAGTAACAAGATATCTGTTTTCAGTAGATGATATGATGGTTAGTCTTCTGTTATAACTTAGCTGAGTCATGGTGCCCAGACATTTCATAAAAAAATTATTCTGGATATTTCTGTGAAGGAGATTTTTGGTGAGGTTAACATTTAAATAAGCAGACATTGAGTAGAGCTGGTTATACTCCATAATATGGATGGACCTTACCCAGTCTGGTAAAGGCATTAATAAAACAAAGACTGACTTCTCTTGAACAAGAAGGAATTCTGCCAGTAGACTGTCTTTGGACTCTTATGATACCTCTTCTGAGTCTCCAGCCTGCTGATCTGCCTTGCAGATTTTGACTTTACCAAGCCTTAACAATCTCATGAGGCAATTCCTTACAATAAATTTCTGTCTCCTTAAAATGTGTGTGTGTGTGTGTGTGTGTGTGTGTGTGTGTGTGTGTGTGTATCCTGCTTGTTATGTTTCTCTGAAGAATCTAGGCTAATACAGATAGGTAAAAAAAAGGAAATAGGAAATGGTGTGATGAACCAAAAATATGTAGAAACAAGTGCAAATACAGAAAACATAATAGGAGTCTGAGAATATCTTTGCATGCGAGTTCCAAAAAAATCCCTACCCCTACTTTCAGAAACATACAACCAAACAAAAAAACACCAAACCTCTGGGCAGAGTGTGGGCTTCACATGAGGATCTAGTGGTATTTTAGTGATTTTTTCTAGCACACTGATATGCTAAAACTCTGTATCTGATATACTTACACTTTTATTTCTCTTTTTAAAAATCTAGGTTCATATACAGTTTAAAATTAAAAATTCTTAGGAAATTCTTATTAAAAAAATTTTTGAGAAGAATATGTATGATTTAATTTGTATGTAATGGTATACATGGAAATTATTATTAGCTAAATAGGAAAATGTAGAGGTTGGGAAAATGTATCTTTTGTGATACATATAAATTAATTTGCTTTATAAAAATCTTGATACACTTTTAGTAACATATCATTTCTCCTGGAGGGCTTATATTATTTTAATTTCATTTAATCATATATATAGGTATATATAGGTATATATATAGATAGATATAGATATAGATATAGATATAGATATAGATATAGTCATGTTTATATGAAGAGTGGCCCATTTGCAAAGACCTTTATTGCATACCTTGTTTTTTTTAATAGACCACTCACATATACTTCAGAAATAATTATGCCTATGTAGCAGCTTAATACTTATTTCTCGGTAACAATCTTTAAATATATATATTGATTTCAAAGAGGAAGGGAGAGGGAGAGAGAGAGATAGAAGTATCAATGATGAGAGATAATCATTGATCAGCTGCCCCCTGCACAACCCCTTCTGGGGATTGAGCCTGTAACCCAGGCATGTGCCCTTGACAGGAATCAAACTCAGGACCCTTCAGTCCACAGGCCGACACTCTATCCACTGAGCCAAACCAGCTAGGGTTCTCTGTAACCATCTTAGTGGTGGGGGAGGTTTCCTCCAGAGCAGAATATCATGGGTAAGGGCGTTTGTTTGGGATGGCAGCATCTAAAAGAAATTCAGGGGACTCCTCAGTAAGTAAAGATGATTCCTTCTTTTTTTAACAATTATTTTTCAGATGCAGTTTACATTCAATATTATTTTGTATTAATTTCTGGTGTACAGCACAGTGGTTAGTCATATACTTTACAAAATGATCCCCTCGATATTTCCAGTACCCACCTGCACCATACATACTTATTACAATACTAGAGGCTCAGCGCACAAAATCATGTGCGGGTAGGTCCCTAGGCCTAGCCTGCAATTGGGGCCATCTTCTGCCTGCTTGTCAGTCCCCAGTCCAACCCCACCACCACCCCCCAGTTTGCTGTGGTTCCCCCGTTTGCCACTCTGGAATTGGAGCCTGTTGGCCAGGGGGGAGGGGGGAGGGATTGAGAGATGGTCAATGCACCTCATAATGACTGGTCGAGTGGTCATTCTGGTCCTTACACTTATGATCGCTGGCCTTTTATTATATAGGACTAGAGTCCCAATGCAGGAAATTTGTGCATGGGGTGTGTGTGTGTCCCTCAGCCCAATCTGCACCCTTTCCAATCTGGGACCCCTCGAGGGATTTCTGACTTCCCACAGAATTGGGCCTAAACAGTCAGTTGAACATCCCTCTCACAATCCAGGACTGCTGGCTCCCAATCACTTGCCTGCCTGCCTGCCTGATTGCCCCTAACCACTTCCCTGCCAGCCTGATCTATGCCTAACTGCTCCCCTGCCGGCGCTATTGCCCCTAACTTCCCTCCCCTGCAGGCCTGATTGCCCCTAACTGCCCTCTCCTGCAGGCACGATTGCCCCTAACTGCCCTCCCCTGATGGCCTGGTAGTCCCTAACTGCCCTCTCCTGCCAGCTTGGTCACCCCTAACTGCCCCCCCTGCCAGCTTGGTTGCCCCCAACTGGCCTCCCCTGCTGGCCTGGTCACCCCTAACTTCCCTCCCTTGCCAGCCTGGTCGCCTCTAACTGCCCTCCCCTACTGGCCCTATTGCTCCTAACTACCTTCCCTGCTGGGCTGGTTGCCCCTAACTGTCTTCCCCTGAAGCCCAGTCACCCCCAACTGCCCTACCCTGCAGGCCTGGTCGCCCCCAACTGCCCTCCCCTGCTGGCCTGGTTCCCCCCAACTGCCCTCCCCTGCAGGGCTGGCCCCTCCCAACAGCCTTCCCCTGCTGGCCTGATCACTCACAACTGCCCTCCCCTGCCAGCCATCTTGTGTCCACATCCCTTTTATTAGATAGGATTGTTAACTATATTCCCTATAATTCTTTCTTTTTGTGGGAAATGATACTTATACTTCTTGTTATGCTTATGTATTTAAACTGTTGTAATATTGCTGAATTGTATCTCTAAAATATTTCCAGTGGTGACAAAGTGGGTAAAAGTAAGATAAATGGGAAAAAAAGGGTGAAAACTGAGGAGGAATAATTAGGGATTCTTTTCACCCTAGGTGCTATCCACTAATTCTGTCTATATAGGATGGCTTTTATGGGTTTAATGGGAGGTATATTTAGACCCACAGCTTGAAGTACCTGTGGGGCAGAGAGCTTAGAAAGTGTTCTCATTTGTAGACAGCCCCTTTGGATACTGCCACTTGGCTGGCCTTCTCTGAAATTTCTCCTCCATTAGAGCATTTTCAGGATGGGCCCCTCTCCTTAGGAACAAATACAGATGGGCAATGAAAGTCTGCAGATTGATACTGCCTCTGAATCATTTCACAGACAGAAAAGTGGCAGGGTTCCATCTACATTATTTTATTTTGCGTAATAACTTTCACAAGGAGAGCTCAATTTGTTAATTTGATAATGAGTTATGATGATGATCAATTAAAAGCAAAGTTTTATTCATGGTAGTTAAGGAATTGAAATGAAAAGTTTTCATTTCAGAATGATGCCAAAAGCAAAATTATACATAAATAGCATTATCTATCTTCAGCTTAAGATGCTCGTATTCTTTCCTATGAGAACAATTTTTAAGTAATATTTTTTGGTTGCTATTAAATTTACAAATGTGACAAAACCATCCATAATCCTGCCACCTTGAAATAAAGCATTTTTCTTTCTCTCTTTTTTCCAAGTTTTGCTGAAACTGTAAGATTATCTTATATGTCTATAGGTTTTTATATTGTTCAAAGTATTTTCACATTCATTATCTCAAGTTTTCAGTGTTTCATAAAGATAATACAAATAATTATATCCTAGTTTACAAATGTATAAATTAAGTCTCATGTGGACTTGCCTAAGGTTTTACAAGTAAAATTATAGTAGTTGACCAATGACTAAAACCTAAAATCTGGTTCCAAAAAAGTCATATGTATCATCAATTATTAGACTTATTCATATTAAGCATCAACATGCCTTAATAATTGAGCATAATTTAAAACCCATTATTTTAGGTCACTATTAGGTCCCTCTGCTTCATCTTCACTCCACTGGTCACTGTGGGTTTCAGGACCTTTGATCCATGCCACCATGTGTGTGTCATCATCTTCCTGCCCCCAAATGAGTATTAAGATATAAGCAACTCCTAGCCTCCAAATTAATACAGTCATTTATCTTCTTACACATCCATTAATTTAGTGCAAAAGGTTCCAAGCAAAGGTCCTAAGCTGAATAGCCACTGGAAATCCAAACAGATCAGAGAATGAATGAGCTAAGTTTATAGGAAGGTGGTGGACAGCAAGGGTAAGAGGGGAGAGAGAACAATAAATGTCCTAAAGGATAATTGGATTGTCACATTAATCTAAAACTTTAGGCCTCTTAACTCCTTGGTACAATGATTAGAAATGAATTCCCAATCCAGTGGGATCAAATCTGGCTCATGATGTTATCCTCAGATTGCCTTTTGGCCCATCTGTTTAGATAAATGCTAGAGCCTTCGGGATAGAGACAATAATCAAATTTGAGGGCAATAAAATGTTTCATTAGTAGAGTTCCTATATAAAATTAAGATAATAAGTTTTGTGTGTAGTCAACAGGGTATAATCCAGAAGAGAAAGTTGTTTCTCATGATCAACTTCAGCATCAATATTTCCAAAAGTAAAGGCAAGTGGGGATAGATAAGGCACAAAAGTCAACATAATGGCCCACCAGCCGCTCTAGTCAAAGACATTTTGAGTAGCAGATATGCCCTCCAGGTGGTGGTTATAGGATGAAAAAGGAACTCATCCTTTAGAGTAAATGAGGAGGAACATTGTAGACTCATCTGAGAGGAAGGACTTGATGTTTTAGGGCAAAGATAAGTATGGGAGTAAATTAATTTTACCCTCTGTCTCTATTCTACTGTAGCCTGGGGATTTTCTATTGTATGTGAATTAAGTATTTAACTCTACCTCTGAACAAGGCACTGTGCCAGACTTTTGGGGAATATAAATAAAGAATAAGACAAATTCCTTTGAATTTAAACATATGCTCTTAGACTCTATGTGTCAAAAAATAGAAAAAACAGAGAATCAGACAGGAAAATATGTATGGAAAATTAAGGGGACAACATAGAAATGGTAATCTATAAATGGAATGTTGAAAGGGATAAATTTTACCAGACAGTAAAATAATTAGGCACCTGGGCTAAGTCAGATTGACCCATAGCATTAATTGTTTCATTGTACTGAGATTTGGGCGAATCCTCAAGTTATGTGGAGGATAATTATAAAAGTAGTTTTATAAAATATGACATTGAGTTTATTATAGATTCTGGTTAATGATTTTGGTTTTTATAACATCAGGTCCCAAGATAAATTGTTGTGAGAACTTAGTACCAGAAAATATTATGCTTAATAATTGGTTTTGTTGTATGGATTCTTTAAATTGTGTAACTGACTGAATTTAAAAGAAAATGTGTGGTATAGCCAGAGTTTTGGCTTATTTTGATAATCCTATTTATTTACTGTATATATTTAATGTATTTGTTTATTTTTCCACACTCTTAAGTCTACTTATTAAATTTCATCTATATTGCCTTTTATTCTTTCTGGATGATGTGAAAACTATATTGTTACATGAAGTAATTCTTTCATGCCTTAAGAAAATCAAAGAAGTAAAATGGGCAAAGTGTAGTTACAAAGTGTACATTTTAACATAGAGTTAAGCAGAATTCTTAACCATGATGTAGCTAAGGGTCTGTAATAACCTTTAAAACAACATTTCTGCCTACTTCTGAAGAGGCACTGTCCTATGGTAGTGGATCTAGAAAGCAGTGAAGTCTGATTTGGAGTCTGGAGGATACTATTGAGCTAAAGAAATGATAATCACTTGAGATACTCAGCTCAGTGACTGTATGCAAAATTGGAAGAAAGTTATTCCTCAGCTTTTCAGGTTGTGGTAAGAGAACCAAGATGATATGAGCAATTACTAGTTTCCTAGGTGAGCCATAAAAAAATACCACAAGCTGGGTAGCTTAAGACAATGTAAGTCTATTGGCTGCCTGTTCCGGATGTAGGCTAAAGACCTGAATTCAAGATGTATGCAGAGCCATGCCCCCAACTGAAGGCTCTAAGGAAAGGATCTGTCCATGCCCTTCCTACCTTCTTGGGGTTGGCATCCTTGGTTTGTAGACACATCACTCAAATATCTGCCTCCATCTTCACATGGCCTGTTTCCCTAAGGATGTGCCCAAATTTCCCTTCAATTTCCAGACCCGCTAGTAGAAAGAGAGCACGGCTTTAGAAACAAACAAATACTGTATGTATTAAAGGTCATTTACAGGCTTTTATGAACAACATATGAATTCAGAATTCTGGTTATTTCTATGCTAAAACCTCCAGTGACTATACATTTCCTACTTGTTCTTTTTCTGTTTAGGCCTAGTCCAGTCCAACATGATCTTACCTTAACTTGATTATGTCTACAAAGACTTGGTATTAACACTAGAGGCCCAGCACAGGAAATCCTGTGAGTAGGGTCCCTAGGCCTAGCCTGCGATCAGGGCCATCTTCTGCCCATTCACCAGTCCCCAGGTCGAATGCCGCCTCCACCACTGGGGCCGATAGGTCACGGGCACACCCACAGCTCTGTCAGTGCCACAAGCCCCAGCAGCAGGGGCAGCAGCGGCAGTGGCTCCTGCGTGAGCAGGCCCGATTGGGCAGCGCGTTCCATCAGCGGCCAGCCCGGTGCACACGAATGGAGGTGAAGTCGCTGGCGCCTGCTTTCCTGCCAGCCTGAGCCCCCAAGCAGCCGCATGCACATGGAGGTGAAGTCGCCGGCATCTGCTTTCCCTCTGTCCCAAGCCCTCAAGCAGCCAGGAATGAGATGGGCATCCCAATGCCTGACCGCCAGCCTGGTCCTCCTGCCACCCACCCGATTCCCAGTTCAACATGGCTGATCCATCGGAGCCTGCGGGCTGCGGGGAGGTACCAAGAGGTCAGCCATTCAGCCTGCTTGCCAGTCCCCAGTCCTGCCCTGCTGCCACCCACCCTCTTCTTAGTGGTTCCTTGTTGCCTGCGGGGGTGGGGGGGTGGGATGTGGGGGAGAGGAGGGACTGAAGGTGGTCAATGCACCTCATGGTGACTGGTCAAGCAGTCGTTCAATTCCGGTCTTTATGCTTATGGTCCCTGGCTTTTATTATATAGGATAAGGTCACATTTACAAGTACAGGGGGTTAGAATTTTAATTTGAAAATTTTGGAGACATAACTCAACTCAAAACAATAACTATAGTAATAATACAGAACAGATTATACTTTAAGCCAGGTTTTGGCCTCCCACTCCAATAACTGTGTTGTTACAACTACTTACTGCTCATCTCAAGTAGTTGTACAAGTTTATGTTTACTACATTAACCTCCTGATCTTTTCACTTTCAGTAGCATCTGGTACCTGTCTTTTTTTTACTTGAATTATCTCTCATTGTATAGTGCCTTCAGAAGAATGATTCATTGGCTAGGACAACCAACTGATTATTTAAGCTGCTAATAATATTTCCTCTTTCAGATGATACACCCAGACTCCATTGAGCAAGTGATACCACAGTTCCTTATAATCTCAAACTCCTGAAATGCTTATGTTACCACTTATCTCAGACAGACAGGCCACCTGGCTTAACAGTAAGTCGTTGCTGATCCCTACTCCAGTCTGAAACATTTATGAACTTAACATGCATGAAATTTGGAACTAGACTGAAATGAGTTAAAACTGATTTTGCAAACACTGATGTGAGGGCAGACTGTTTTGTGGGTCAGCTAGGTTTGGAGAGGCACAGAATTGAGTCCTAGTTTTCCTGACAGTGAGTCTAAATCTTAAAAGGGAAAAACAGTGAATTCTATAAGACTTTCATAGGAAACATGCCAGTTCATCAAAAGAAGTAAATCGTGTTCACATGCAATTCTAGAGTAATTGAACAAAATATACATTATGATCATGCCACTTCTGAGTTGTGTGAACTCATACATTAATTTATTTAACTCCTTAAATGTCTTTGGGCATAAAATAAAGGAAAATGTATATTATAGTTTGGTTGTGACAAGTAAATAAAGCAATATTAAAATTGTTGTCACTGTTCTGGTATATAATACATGATTAACAAATGTTAATTGCCACACATTTAACATAACAGTAATAGAGCTCAAAATGTCATCAGTATCACTTTATTATGCTTTGGGGCAGGTTTTATGGGACATTTAAATTTGTTTTGTTAAATAAGTGTGGCCATGTTATTCCAAGGAAATTCACTTGACTTTTTTCTATAATATATATTTATTTACATACTTACTTTTTTCTCCAGAGCTCAACTTGGTCACCTATGTTTTAACAAGCTTTGTGAGCCAGATTTCTGAGATTAACTTATTCTAACCTAAACAGCCCAACATTTTTTTAAGTTAACAGAATGAGACAGTGCATAGAATTAGAGTAGGCTCCATGAGCACCTAGTGTGAAACAACCCAGTGGCAGAGCATCATCATTTAAAATATGCAAAATCTCTCCAACTGTTGTCCAAACCTATTTCATGACACAAGACAAGAGCAGCAAGGCCATAACAAAATTCAAGTTCATTTCAAAACATTAATTGAAGGAAAACTTTTTTTTTTCATGCACTATCAAAGGTTGACTGTGTAATTCACAGAGTACATATAACTTTTAAAAACACAAGCATGTACAAGTGACAGTGAATATGTCTCATTTGTTTATATAATTTTAAAATAACAATTTCAATGATACATACACTGAGTGGCCAGATTAATTTGACCACCGGACGTTTGTAGGCGAATTAGCTATAATTTCATTGCTAGAGGGCCAGACCATTATAAATAAGGAAGCAGGTTGTTTACCACGACAGTAGAAGTGATTTTTTTTCTGAAGATATGGGTAAAAAATGTGATTTAAAAGACTTTGAATGTGTAATATATATATATATATATATATACATATATATATATATATATATATATATATATATATATATATAT
Organism: Myotis daubentonii; assembly: GCF_963259705.1. Taxonomy (NCBI): domain Eukaryota; kingdom Metazoa; phylum Chordata; class Mammalia; order Chiroptera; family Vespertilionidae; genus Myotis; species Myotis daubentonii. The sequence goes on along the minus strand of NC_081842.1, from coordinate 99,527,830 downwards.
ATATATCCTATATAATAATAGACAAACATGGTAATTAACTGTGCCTCCGACACACTGCCCATTGGCTAATCAGGGCGATATGCAAATTAACTGCCAACCAAGATGGCGGCCGGCAGCCAGGCAGCTGAAGCAAACAGGAGGCTTGCTTGCTCCAGTGAAGGAGGAAGCCAAGGTTCCCCGTCTGCCGCTGCCGGCCTCTGAGCTTCATTCTAAGAAACAATGTTGCAAATATAGAAGCTAAACAGGCTCCAGAAACCTGCTTTCAGCCAGCCAGGCTTCAGCCAGCAGGATTGCAACAGTGTTACAATTATAGAACCCAAACAAACCCAGATCCCTGCTTTCAGCAGCCGAGATCTCAGAGCTGCAGCCAGTCCTCAGAGCTAAAGCTGGCTCTCAGCTCCAGTGACAACCATAGAAGGTCAATAAATCCCAGAATAATAAAAAGAAAAAAAGAAAAAAAGGAGAGATTGCGAGCTTCAGTCACCCACCAGCCTGAAAACGGCCCTCAGCCCCTCACTCAGACTGGCCAGGCACCCCAGTGGGGACCCCCACCCTGAAGCAACAAGATGGCGGCTAATTTGCATACTGTAGGTGGGTGGCAGCGGGCAAGGCTGTCCACAGTCCAGGACCGGATCTGTGACCTGGCAGGTGGGGGGCAGTGCTTGAGGCTGTCCACAGGACCAAGACATGGATCTGTGACCCTGCCGGGCGGGGGGCAGTGCTTGAGGCTGTCCGCGGTCCTGGGACCCAGATCCGTGACCCTTCCCAGCTGGGTGGCAGCTCGCACAGGGGCAGATCGGCTGGGGTTGGGCAGGGCAGGACGCCTGGCTTCCACCCAGCCCCAGTCACTCTGGGCAGGTGAGCAGCGCAGAGAGCCTCTGGACAGGGGAGGCAGGCCGGCGGAGGGCAGCCTGTACTCCCCACATGGCAGTGGTGACAGCTGTGAGCGCTCCAAGCGGAGCCTACAGGCTGAGCTGAAGTAGTGCCTGCAGGCCATCAGTGCCCAGGAGTGGCTGCACAAGATCCTCCTCCTGGCCCAGAAGGTGCAGGATCGCAAGGACAGCCACCGTGGTGGGCCAGACTGACGTCCTCCTGGCCGCACCACGGGGGTTTGCAGTTCTGCAAAGCCAGAGGCCTCTGGTGTGCACATCCCTCCCTGGCATGCGAACATCCCCCAGCACACTGTCACCCTCCCGCGCCTGCAACAGTTGCAAACCAAGGCGTGCACAAGTTCTCCCCACTTCTCCACCGCACTTCCATCAACCCAGCATGCCTAACACCCCCACAGGATGTGCACACATCCCCTCTGATGTGCTCAAGTCCTTTGGAGAGTGTCTGGGTGTTCTGGGTGCTGAGAGTGGGCGCCTGTGAGATGACAGTGAGAGGGCGGAGTGGTGATGCCCTGTTCCCACAGAGGCCAGAGCAGCTAAGAGATCACCTCCGTGGGGTTAATGCAGGTGCTGAGGCAGGAGCAGGTGCAGACAGACACACCTGGTGGGCGCGGGCAGCCCTCGCTGAGGTGCCTTCGGTCAGTGTTTAAGATCAAGAACCTAGAGGTGGAGAGGAATTCCGTCCTCTCAGTGAAACTGTGGGATAGTCAAGGCGACTGTAGAAGAGGAATGTGCACTTTGGGTGCCAGCACCCATGAGTGAAGGCTGCCCTGACTGAGCCTTTCTTGCTTGGGGCCTAGCGCACTCCTGCCAGGCAGTTGGTGACAGGACATGCTTTTCCAAATTAATGAGAGAAAATGTTGATTCTCCTGCTGCCCACGAAGGTGGAAAGTGAAGTGGGGAGACATGTGGGGAGTGAGCGAGGTTCCCTGTCTGGGGGTTCCAAATCTGCTGTTGGTTTCTTTCACCGCTGACTAGAGATATACAGGGTGTCCCCCCAAAATGTATACACACTTTGAATACCTACTAATTCCAATGGTTTTAAGCATAAGAAAGAAACAACAATGAAGCTGTTAAAAGTGTGGGCACAAACAGGCAGTTGGACATTCCCTGAGGGGTCTCAGATTGGAGAGGGTGAAGGCCAGACTGAGGGGCCCTTTTCCGCCCTACCCCAGTGCACAAATTTTGTGCACCGGGCCTCTAGTATGTATATATATATATATTGAGTGGTCAGATTATTATGGCCACTCCATCAGTACTTTGTTGGGCCACCTTTTGTTTTCAATACTGAGGCGATTCTTCTTGGCATTGACTCCATGAGATGTTGAAAGGTGATAAGAGAAATCTGACACCATGCCTGATGAATAACACTGTCCAGTTCTGTGAGATTTAATATTTGTGTAACCAGTTGCCTGATGGCTCTTTTAACTTCGTCCCACAAATGCTCAATTGGATTGAGATCTGGTGATTGCGGGGGCCACCTAAGCAAGGTAAGGTCTCCCTCATGTTCTTGAAAGCACTCCTGCACAATATGAGCACCATGGCATGGCGCATTGTCTTGTTGGAAGAAGCCATCTCCATTAGGATATGCCATCAACATGATAGGATAAACTTGATCAGCAATGATACTTAGGTATGTTGTGCTATTCAGACGTTGTCCCACATGAATTCAAGGGCCCAGATCATGCCAGGAAAACATGCCCCAAACCATAACACTGCCCTCACCAGCTTGAAGGGTTGTACTCATGCATTTGGGATGCTTTCATGCTGTTTCCACCAAATTCTCACTCTGCAATCTGCGTGATGCAACTGGAAACGTGATTCATTGGACCACGTGACTTTTTTCCAAAACTTGACTGTCCAACCCTTGTGTTCCTGTGCGAATTGGAGATGTTTTATCTTGGTAACTGCAGACAACAAAGGTGTTCAAACAGGCCTTCGGCTTCCATATCCCATATGATGCAGTGCATGGCTAATTTGCCTACAAATGTCAGGTGATCATAATAATCTGGCCACTCATAATAATATATATCCCATGTTCAAAGACTTTTAAATTGCATTGTTTACCCATATCTTCAGAAAAAAATCACTTCTACTGTCGTGGTAAACAATCTGCTTCCCTATTTATAATGGTCTGGCCCTCTGACAACTTCAGCGTGGAATTATAGCTAATTTGCCTACAAATGTCAGGTGGTCATAATAATCTGGCCACTCAGAGTATATTTTTTTAAAATAAGAGACTAAATATCTATTCATTCACAATTGATAGCAGATGACTTACCAGAATTTATTTTGGGGGTACAGGAAGAAAGTAGAAAGAAGAAAAACTTTTCAAAATTTTGACCATTTAAACATTGCTTCATTGCTTGGAAAAACAGTGTAACTGCAATGATAAAAGGATAATGACATACCAATGAATGTTTATTTCCTTATAATTTTCCATTCCTAATGGTTACTGAACTGCAACTACCCATAAACTGAATTTAGTACCCAAGGATAATGCTACAACACCCTTATCATTAACACAAATGTGATTGTACAATTTATATTTCTTGAAGTTTATAATGTTGTATGCTTTGGAAATCAGACTAAAATGATTTTCACTTGTAAATTTGTTGTGTTAGGGTCAAGGCAAGTGGAGACTTAGAGTGACGGCTTCTGAAGAGTTAAACATACATTTCATACTTTAAAATAACTCACCAAGGCATGTGTGCTTGGGAAACATTGGACATGTCACAATAATATTGACATATGCTTCTCTAAATTGTAGTATATTTTTAGTAAACTCCTCAAAGATATTTTTCTTTCTCTAATTGGCATTATTTCTATTTCCTGTCTTGCTTTTTATTCAAATGAGGAACAGCTATTTTCCTGTTCTTTTATGAACGTGCACTACATTTGTACATGTGAAGAAGGTAAATTAGCTGCAGGCTATATAAAAGAAGCATTACCATCAGGGTACATTATACACTTTTTTAGAATGTATTCATTCATGTGTTCACTTCACAAATGTCTACTCTGAAGCATGTGAAATAAATAACAAAATCTCTGTTCCTAAAAAGTGATACTATATTTTTCATTTTTTACTTGGGAATAATTTCAAACACAGAAAAGGTTCAAGAAAGTAGAAAGAATTCCAATATACCATTTACCCAGATTCATCAATTTTATATATATATATACTAGAGGCCCAATGCTTGAAATTAGTGCAAGGGCCTTGGCCCCAGCCCCCACCCACCGCCACCGTAGCCAGGAGCCTCTGCCACCTCTGCCTCGGCCCGGCCTGCTGCAGCTTTGTCCGAAAGGACGTCTGGTCTAATTAGCATGTCACGCTTTTATTATTATAGACTAGAAGCCCATTGCATAAAATTCATGCACTGGGGAGGGGGAGTCCTCAGCCTGCCCTGCTCCCTCTCCAATCTGGGATCCCTCTCATAATCCGGGACCGCTGGTTCCTAACCACAAACATGCTTGCCAGACTGATTGCCCCTAACTGCTCTCCTCTGCTAACCTGATTACCCTAACTGCTCTCCCCTCCTGGCCTGATCCCTCTAACTGCATAACTACCACCTTCTCCCTTCTCCTGTGGTTCCAGCCTTCTCCCTTCTGCCTTATCCTGCAGAGCTGGCCTTCTCCCTTCTGCCTTCTCCTGCAGTGCTGGCCTTCTCCCTTCTGCCCTCTCCCTTCTGCTTTCTCCCGCAGCACCTTTTCCCATGGCCTCTGCAAAAGGGACCGCGGCACTGGACTGGCCCACACAGCCACCGTGCCCCTTTCAGCGGCTGCCGGCCCTCGTCCCCTTGCAGCCTCTGTGGCTTTGTCTGGAAGGATGTCCAGAAGGACGTCTGGAAGACATCTGGTCTAATTAGCATATTACCCTTTTATTAGTATATATATATATCCTATCTAATGAAAGAGAAACATGGTAATTGGCGTGCGACCGCTACCCTTCCCATTGGCTAATCAGGGCAATATGCAAATTAACTGCCAGCCAAGATGGCAACTGGCAGCCAGGCAGCTTGAAACTAACATGAGGCTTGCTTGCTTCAGTGACGGAGGACTCCAACGTTCCCCACCTGCTGCTGCAGGCCTCTGAGCTGCAACTCTAAGCAACTATGTAAAATATAGAAGCTAAACAAAACCCCAGGAACCCTGCTTTAGTCCACCGGGCTTCAGCCAGCAGGATCGCAACATTGTAAGCAAAGGCCAGAAACCTACTTTCAGCAGCGGAGGCCTAAGAGCTGGAGCCAAGCCTCAAAGCTAAAGGTGGCCCAGAATAAAAAAGAAAAAAAAGAAAAAAAGGAGCGGTTGGGAGCTTCAGTCACCCCCAGCCTGAAAACAGCCCTCAGCCCCTCACCCAGACTGGCCAAGCACCCCAGTGGGGACCCCCACCCTGAAGAGTGTGTGACTAGCTGCAAACAGCCATCATCCCCTCACCCAGGCTGGCCAGGCACCCCAGTGGGGACCCCCACCCTGAAGGATGTGTGACCAGCTGCAAACAGCCATCATCCCCTCACCCAGGCTGGCCAGGCACCCCAGTGGGGACCCCCACCCTGATCCAGGACACCCTTCAGGGCAAACCAGCCGGCACCCACCCGTGCACCAGGCCTCTATCCTATATAGTAAAAGGGTAATATGCCTCCCGGCACCGGGATCACTGTGACAGGGGGCAGCGCCCAAACCCCCTGATAGCCCTGTGGCTCTGTGTGTGACAGGGGGCGGGGCCACAACCTCCCTGTCCACCCTGCTCTGTTCGTGACAGGGGATGTCGCCCCAACCCCCTGATCAGCCCTGCTCTGTGCCTGGTAGGGGGGAGCTCCCCAACTCCCTGATTACCCTGAGGCTCTGTGTGTGACAGGGTGCGGTGCCCCAAGCCCCCCCCCCCCCCGCCCCCGCCCCACGGGCCCTGCTCTTTGTGTGATGGGGTATAGCCATAACCCCCCCATCGGCCCTGCCCTGAGTGTGAGAGTGGCGGTACCCCAACCCCCTGATGGGCCCTGCTCTGTGCGTGACAGGGGGCAGTGCCCCCACCCCCTGATTGGCCCTGCTCTGTACGTGACAGGGGGTGGCGCCGCAACTTCCCCATCGACCCTGCCTTGAGTGTGACAGGGGACGGTGCCCTAACCCCCCAATCGGCCCTACCCTGAGCGTGACTGAGAGTGGCATCACAACCTCCCAATCTGCCCTGCTCTGTGCATGACAGGGGGCGGCGCCCCAACTCCCCAATCAGCCCTGCTCTGAGCCTGACCAGGGGCTGCACCTAGGAATTGGGCCTGCCCTCTGCCACCCGGGAGCAGGCCTAAGCCGCACAGCGTTATCTCCCGAGGGGTCCCAGACTGCGAGAGGGCACAGGCCGGGCTGAGGGACGCCCCCCCCCCCCGAGTGCTCAAATATTTGTGCACCGGGCCTCTAGTATATTTATATTCCCGTATATTTACCCATATTTTTTCACCCCTTTACTCTTAAGTGCTGAGGGTGTAGTTTCTAAAAATAAGAATATTCTTTTAGAACAATTGCACAGTTAGAACTTTAGAGAATTTGATATTACCACAATCTCTATGTACATAATCTACTTGTCATAGAGGAAATAAATAGAATATCCATTGTTAAGAGAGTCACTTGAAATAGAATTTGGACGCTATTAAGGAAGTGGGGCCTATATACATACTGAGCTTCAGTTCTCCGAGCTGCTATTAAGTTGCTAAACTGTTGCTGAAATTAGCTCAAGCCTGAGCCATAAAAATCCTGGAATAGCAACTGCTGTGTGGATATATATGGACTTTACTTTCTCCTTGTAGGGATGGCCTCCCTCATTTGCATATTGGAGCTCATCAATCTCTGTTAACCTAGCCAATATTTCTTCATTGGCATGGAGAACTAGATTTGAATTGCACTTGTGGTTTTTGTCTTTACATGCCCTGCCTATCTTTTTTCTCGTCAGCGAACAATTTGGGTTGCTACCTGAATCTGTGTCTCCTGGATTGCAATTCTTTTTGCTCAAATAAATGCCTTTATTCTTTATTACAGCCTAACCCAGTGATGGCGAACCTATGACACACATGTCAGAGGTGACACGCGAACTCATTTTTTTGGTTGATTTTTCTTTGTTAAATGGCATTTAAATATATAAAATAAATATCAAAAATATAAGTCTTTGTTTTACTATGGTTGCAAATATCAACAAATTTCTCTATGTGACATGGCACCAGAGTTAAGTTAGGGTTTTCAAAATGCTGACACGACAAGCTCAAAAGGTTCACCATCACTGGCTTAACCTCTTCTTGGTTAATACTACTGTGCATATTCCAATTTTTTCAGTAATGTTCTTTATAGCATTTTTCCCCTTCCAGTCCAAGATCCAATCCAAAATCACATACTGCCTTTAGTTGTCATGCTCTGGAATTTTCTTTCATATGAAACATTTCCTAGGTTTCTCTTTTTATTTCATGACTAGCAGTTTTGAAGAATACAGACCCACCCCTTCTTTTCTTTTTAATAATGTGTTTTAATGGGATTGTCAGAACTTTCCTCACATTTACAGTCAGATTGTATACCTGGGTCTGAATTCTATAGAGTGTCCTATTCAAGGTGTCATATTAGGAGGTTCACGTTTTTCTGTCTGTCCCTTAATGGTATGTCAGTATTGTCTGGTTTCTCCACTGTAGAGTTAGCATGTTTCCCTTTGCATCTTATAAGCAATCTATAGAGAGACATTTTAAGATTTAAAGAGACCCTCTAAGACAAAATTTTGGTCCTCGTCAAAATTCCCCTTCAGACTGACTGAAAACCAAAAATTTTTTAAAAATATATTTTATTGATTTTTTACAGAGAGGAAGGGAGAAGGATAGAGAGTTAGAAATATTGATCAGCCTCTTGCACACCCGCTCCTGGGGATGTGCCCACAACCAAGGTACATGCCCTTGACCAGAATCGGACTCGGGACCCTTCAGTCTGCAGGCCGACACTCTATCCACTGAGCCAAACCGGTTAGGGCTGAAAACCAAAATTTTAATGATGACTGCAACATAATGGTTTTGTAATTCCTGTACTTTCTCTACCTTTATTGATCAGCATTCCATTTTAAGGAAGAACTCTCTTCTTCCTTCTTTCCTTTACTTATTTAGTTATTGATTAATTAAATATCAGTAGGGATCCATGTGTGTGTTTTTCCCTTAATGGTTTAAAGTTCATTATTCTTCCTGCTTAATTATTTTGTTCCAGGCATGGTTAATGGGATCAACCTTCAAGAGGATAAATGTATCCCTTTAACATGTCTCCATTATTTCTTTCTGCACAATTTTACCTTCTGGTGTAACAAATTATCCTAGACTCATCTTAAAACTTATCCTGTTCCAGACCATGAATTGGTAAAATATCTTAGTGTAATAGAGGTGTGTGGGTTCTACATATGCTCATTGACATTGGAGTTTCTTTTCTTCTTAGTCTTTGCAACAGACAGAACTCATAATTTACAATATAAATTCATACTTTCACTTCCAACTGCAATCCATCTCACCTTGGTTCTTTCTTCTCTTCCTTCCCCTCCATATTTATTTATTTATTTTATTTTTTTTTTTATATTTTATTGATTTTTTACAGAGAGGAAGGGAGAGAGATAGAGAGTCAGAAACATCGATGAGAGAGAAACATCGATCAGCTGCCTCCTGCACATCTCCTACTGGGGATGTGCCCGCAACCCAGGTACATGCCCTTGACCGGAATCGAACCCGGGACCCTTCAGTCCGCAGGCTGACGCTCTATCCACTGAGCCAAACCGGTTTTGGCCCCCTCCATATTTATATTTTCCTCCATCCAAAGTAAGAATTCCAGTTCACAGCAATATCAAAACACTCACTCATTTGCTCAAACCTACAAATTACCTATAATAACTTAAGAACTGCTTTATTCATAACACTACAAAAATAAGTTCTACTAAACGTTTCAGATTTATTTGCATTTTCCCCTGAATACTAATATCCCACCCCTGGACTGAGAATACATTGTCATATACTATGTTCAAAAATTAGCTTCATTCAATTTTTGTTTTGTTTGCCTTTGATTTGATTTTATCTCTTTGGTGTGATTTATTATACATTTGAAATACAGTTGAATCCATTTGTTTGAGTTTTAGTTATTTTTTTCCTTCTCATTGTTGACATTTTTAATTTTTAAATATGTAATACATTATGATTCTGAGAGTCAATGTTATATAAATAGGTACATTTAGAAAAGTGTGACTCCCTCTCTTTTTCCTCCTGCCCAACATATCTTGTCAATAATAACTTTAGTTTTTCAGTTTAGCATTCTTGCATGTTTTCTTGTTAGAGCATATACATCAGATACATACATACTTCTTTATTTACCCTTCTTTCCATATATATATATATATATATATATATATATGAATATTCTTTTGTCCTTTGATTTTTCATTTAACAATGTATCATTATGGGAAAAACAGATATGTTTTTCACAATTAGTTACATGAAATGTGTAAGTAATAGTACAGAGCAGTATACAGAAAGGAGAGTCAGTGCACAGAGGACAAAGTGTAGAGGGTGATCAGGTTCCTCCTACATTACATCAGGCACAGCCTATGCCAGGCCACATTGAACTACATGTTTCCATCAGCTTCCCACCACCGAAACTAAAATCCATCTTTTCAATTTTGCCTTCTATATTTCCAAAGGGCTCTCTCTTCTTTTCTCATAGGCTAATCTTTATGTTCTTTTAAGACTTTGTTTCTTCCATGTCCTGCTAGGTTTCCTGTTTTATTAATATGGTTTTCTCCATTGGATTATTTGCTTTATAATAGAACCACTTTGCATCATATGCCATATCTTAAGCAGCTTCATTATCCTGCATCTCCTTCTGAATATCTCAGCATTTCACTCCCATACTTCATTGCTAAAACTTCTCCGATAAAGGATCCATGGTTCATTGATACTTGCTTACTTTCTAGTTGCTGTGTAATACAGATCAGTGTTAATTCTTCCCCATCTCCCCAATCAAATTTTCCTTTCAAAGGTCACTGGTGATGACAATGATGAGCATGATATACTTGCTATTTAAAGTTTGGTCAAAAAGACAGAGTAATCAACATTATTTAGGAGTATTGGAAATGTAGCACAGATACAAGAGGAGGGGAAATGGAGCCTCCTTTTTGATGGGAGAATTGTGAATGTTTTTGAGTGTTTAATTTGCCACTGCCTAAGTTAGGAGGAAAGAAATAAAGAAATCAGAATGCATTCCTTCTGTTAAAGATAGTTCTCAATGTTGAACTTTCCCACATATGCTTACATGCTAAGTTATGTGGCCACATCTATTAATGATGTTTGGAAATGTAGTTTTTCTTACAGGTGGCCACATGCATAGCTAAAAATTGGAGATCTATTAATTTAGAAAAAAATAGATAAAAAATTGGGGACAACTAGAAATCTCAAAATCCTGAAGTATCTAGAATGGAAAGCTTTTGTCTTCTTCCTTACGCATTTGACGATAAGAAAATTTTTTGATCCCAATCCTTCCATCTCAGAAATTTGCCTTATGTCTCAAGCCTATTATTCATTCTTGATTATTTTCTTTTTATCCTCTTTCTCAATGTATCAGAAAGTCCTAATATCTTATATATTTTGAGTCTATATTATTCCAATTCCACAGTTGCTTTTGTGCCCTATGCAAATATCTTCTCATTTTGGTTCTCTGTAGTTCTCCTCTCTTTGGTCTCAATGCCTACATATTTGTTCACCTACTATTCAGTTTCTATGTAGACATCAGAGTGACATTTTAAATATGGAAAGCACATTATATCATCCTTTAACTTAAAGTCCCACTGAAGGCAGAGTAAAATCCAAATCTTTTATTCAACTTTTCTGATCTGCTTCCTCTCACCCTCCATCCTGTTTCCTGTCCTTATTGACCAGACTTCAGCCACTTAGACTTTTTGTTCTCTTTCTCAAATATACAGGACACTAATCTTTGAACTTATTATTTTCTCTGCTTCATAAAGTGATTTTTCTTTTTTCCTTTTCTCTCTTATCACCCTGCATGATAGGGTCATTCTCATCTAACTGAAATGTTATCTCAAAGACATCAAATCACTTCCTCAGAAAAACCTTTCTGGATAAACAGCTCTAGCAGAGTTCAGCCTGGAATTACTTTATATCACATCTGCCTTTTGATATCCTTTGAACAGTCATCTGGTCTATAACTATTCCATGTAATACTTTTTTTGTTTATAGTTCATCTATTCCTGTGTATAAGGCATAGTCCTTATCTGTCTTGTTTACAACTTCATCTCCAGCATTTAACAGATTTCCTAGCATATAGAGAGGCTCAACAAATATTTGCTGAGTGCATGGATAAATAAGCAAACAGGTGTCCCTTTAAAAGAAATCCCAGTTAGAACTATTGTGTGGATGTCAGTCAAAACTGCGGTAGAGCTGGACATTGCAGGGTGAGGAACAAAGACCTCAATGGTCTTTGTTCTTTAATCAAGAAGTTCAAGATTCTCCTAGAGGGCATTATTACTATTAGTATTATTGCCAGAGGCCCAGTGCATGAATTGCGCATGGGTGGGGTCCAGCCAACCTGGCCCCAATCGGAGTGGATTGGAGCTGGGCCTGTTGGGAGGAGTAGACAGCTGGAGGTTGGCCGGCTGGCCCTGCCCCTAATCAGAGTGGGGGGAGCCCAATTGGGGGTGGAGCTGACTAGGGGTAGGGGCCATGAGTCAATCTGTGTGGTGGGGGCTGATTGGGAGTGGGGTCAGCCATGGGGGGGGACTGTGGGCAGTGGATGGGCAGATGAATAGGGGCCAGTGGCCTGGGGGTGGAGCCATGGGTGGTTGGCCAATTGGCCCTGCTCCTGATTGGAGTTGGGGGGGGGCAAACAGGGGTGGAGCTGCCTGGGGGGAGGGGCCAAAGGAGGTTGGCCTGCTGGCCCCGCCCTCTATTGGGGTGGGGGGGTGATCAGGGTCAAGGCTGGCAGGGGGGAGGGGCTGTGGTCCGATTGGGGTGGTGGGGGCCCATCGGGGTTGGGGTTTGCTGGGGGGAGGGGCTGCTGGAGGTCGATTGGACTGTCCCGCCCCCTATTGGGGTGGAGGTGTGGTCAGCATCGGGCTGGCCGGGGGAAGGGTCGTGGGGGGCTTGGCAGGCCAGCCCCACTCCCCAATTGGGCCAGTTCACTGGCCGCAGTGGACATCATGGCTACCAGTCATTCTGGGCGTTCCGGTGTTCTGGTCACTGGCTTTTTATATATAGAGACAGACAGATGATGATGATGATGATGGTTATATGGAAATTACAAATGTTTCTCAAAATTTCTACCAGCTGATAATATCTCTTTATCCCCATAATCACTGCTGTAATACCTTCCTTCTACTTCTGTAATTCTAACTCCCTCTCCTAATCTACATCATTGCCCTCATCATAATCCACACCCTAAGGTATCTTTTCTGCCATTTCATGAATTTCTATTACTCTAACTAAAATTTAATATTTTGTTTCAAATGTAAATTGCATGATGTTAGGTCAGAGAGAGCCCAGGATCAGATACATGTGATGAGACAATGGACTTCCCCTGGAATTTCTCACGGATCAACATGCCAGACACAGATACCAGCTTCTTCTCCTTTAATCCACATACCCCCACACAGATACTGACTTCTTTCTGAATACCCCCGCCCATTCCCTGCGGCAGAGAATTCCTCAGCTCATATCCCCGCCCCTCACCCAACCGCAGTATAAAAAAAGCGCCCCCCTCCCTGTTGGCGTGAATCCACTTACCCTATCTTTTGGGGTACGTGGGTCTCCCGGGACGCATAAATAAACCTTTTCCTTTCCTTTCTTTTCTGATTCACTGGACTCTCTATTTCTTGCGCCACCTCCTGAGCCACCTAACCTAACACATAGATCTAAAGATAGATGGAACGACCTTTAGGAGTTCAGGTCCAGAAACACAGAATTCAGTGTCTTCACTGCTTTGAGTACAGAAATTACCAAATTTGGCCTTTATGCATAGAAGCTTTCTAAAGTCCATTTTTGACAATTTGTAGAAACATATGATACTGAATTTTTGGACTGGAACCCAGATTCTTTGCCGGAATCGAAGAATGAATCCACAGACAGAAAGTGGTATAGCAAAGATGGAGATTTATTGAAGAACAAGTACAGACTCCCACATGGGGAGAGGGGAAGAGTCCCACAGGACTGACTCCCACATAGGGAGGGGGAAAAGGGTTCCACTGAGTTCATTTTCCCCATGGCTTATAGAGGCTGCAGTTCCTGTGTCCTGATATCCCCTCTGATTGGTCAATATTCCCCTTTGGATTGGTTACTATAGTGATTCCTAAGGCCCTCCTCCCTCATAGTCCTTCCATTCATCTGGGCTTTCTTCTTTTCCATCTGGATGAAGGGCTTCCTTCTCTTTATTTAGTAAATATAGACCTTTCCTGGCTACTTCCAGTTCCCTTGTCTTATGTAAATGCAACTGTTGCTGTTCCCTTGTCTTATGGAGATGTAACTGCACCTGGCTTCCTTGTGTTATGGAAATGTACCTTCTCCTAGTCTCCAGCCCTGCGCTTTCCCATGGACCCTGATTCTAAAGAAATCCCTAAGCCTGACTATGTTCCCCCCAAATTCCTGCTTCACATAAAGCTAACAAATACTTTTTGTTACCATTTCTAAATGTACTTCAGTTCTTTAGTGAACCCTGCTTGTCAGAATGTAATCTCTTTTAATCCTCACCAGAGGATATTTTCCCCATTGATTTTTAGAGACAGAGGGTGGAAGAGAGGGAGTGGGGAGGAGGAAAGAGAGAGAAACACCAATGTGAGAGACACACATACATTGTTTGCCTCCTGCACACATCCCTGCCAGTTTGGAAATGAAACTACAACTCAGGTATGTTCCCTCGAGTGGGACTCAAATCCACCACCCTTCCATGTGACGACCAGCACTCTACCACTGAGCTACACTGGCCAGAACAAGAAAGTAAAATTTTTATAACAGCAAACAATGCAATAAATTATTGCTCATAACATATTTGTTATAAAGGAGGGCCATATATCTACGGCAAATCTTTAACCCTAGCAAATGAATTATTCCAGTGATTGCAATCTTCATTATATTATCTCTAAGTAGAACAACAAGACATTCAGGAAGCACATTTACATTACAGTTGTGGGCAAAAGGGGCCACATGCTGACACGACAGGCTCAGGGGAGGCCTGCATGGCAGTCTTGCAAACTCGGAGACCTAAAGTAACCACAAAGGATGGTCTGAAATTAAACTTTGACTAAGAGCAGTTATGGTGGGCAGTTACGTCCTAGGCCAGTATCTTCACTGACAAGGTCAACCTTTACTTTAACTGAGCCTGTCTTTTTGCATCTATGATAATATACCCTTGAAATGTCTGAGTAACTTGTAACTTCCTTTTATCTGGAGCTCCTGAGTCACAACCAAATATGCTGGGTCCCAGGACAGATACCACAAATTCCTTTATCATCATGTTAATTGTTCCTGCACCCACCTCCATCATTTTACTTTTTATCCAATCCCAGGGGTTTCCCTGCTTTGCTTTATCTCTCCTCCTTAGTCTGTCACCAATGAATTTCATGTTACCCACCTATGTTCCTCCTTTGATTGGAATGTATAAATACGAATGTAACCCCGCTATTCTCGGTAGCACTATCTCAATTTGTTGAGGTTCTTCTTCCCGACATATGTTGACAGTTTGGCTCAAATAAACTCACAAAAATTCTTTACAGGTTTCAATGGTTTTTTTTACATTAACACAGTATAAACTACTTAAACATTTTAAAAGGCAATGACAACTTGCTTCTGCAATTTGAAACTGATACAACAAATATCATCCATATTCTGCTGCTAAATCCTCCCACTAGCTTCACCTGTTGTAACGTACCCCGCGAATCACAGAAGGACGCCTCAAGAAGTCGAATTAAAGAGTCACATTTATTGCAATCCGGGACTATGAGGGGCCATTCCCAAATCTCATAGCCCTAAGATGGTGGCAAAACCAGACTTATATAGGCAAAAATCACAAAGGTATTGGTTACATCCAAGGGTTTGGAATGTGGCACCTGGCTCCCAAAAAAGCAGATTACAGAAGCAGAATTAAGCATGTTAATTACAGCTTCGGGTCTCAGGGTCACTGAATTGACAGAAATACATTATCTAGAGTCCTTGGGTAACCTGGGTTAAACTTAGGCATGTTATCTAAATTACAGTTTTGGGTCTCTGGATCACTGAGTTGATAGAAACACATTATCTAGAGCCCTCGGGTCTCCGACCACTGAGTTGTCAGAACAATTTAGAGTAATTGTGCTGTCCTGGTCTCAGGACCACTGAGTCAGCTGGAACGCACCACCTGTGGCCACTAAAACAATTTAGGGTAATTGTGCTGTCCTTTTTCCAGGTACAGTAGAATGTGCTCTCTAAGACCAGTATGATAACAATCGATGGGATAGTCATTCAATCGATAAGGCATTCAATCGAATGGGATGATTTATACAATTTAGAAAATCAAAGTAACCTGTCCATTGTTAAACAAAGCAAATAGGTACCATACTTCAACCACTCATAAATATTCTAACTTTTTATTGATTTAAATTAAATATCAGGAATTAAAAAAAGAAAAAAAAAATTAGTGCACTTTGGTGCTAAGTACAAAACAGACTTTTAGCCCTCGCTGGTTTGGCTCACTGGATAGAGAGTAGGCCTGTGGTTAGATTCTGGTCAAGGGCACATGTTCGGGTTGTAGGATTGATCCCCAGTAAGGGGTGTGCAGGAGGCAGCCAATCGATGATTTTCTCTTATATTGATGTTTCTATCTCTCCCTCTCCCTTCCTCTCTGAAATCAATAAAAAATATATTTAAAAAAACAGTTTTTAAAAATTTCAATGTGAGTACTATAAATAATGTAATAATATTCCTAGCTTAATTCATTCCAAATAGCCTATGTTTTCCTTTCAATTCTTATATTAAACATTTTAAAACATATAATTTATGTTACATGCAAAATTAATGGAAGATTTATGATAATTCTATTTTTCTAATTGAAATTAAGGTTTATATTAAATTTTAAAATATATTTCTTTACCTTATGCACCGGTTCTCAACCTATGGGTTGCGACCCCTTTGGCGGTCGAACGACCCTTTCACAGGGGTCGCCTAAGACCATTCTGCATATCATATATTTACATTACGATTCATAACAATAGCAACATTACATTTATGAAGTGGCAACGAAAATAATTTTATGGTTGGGTCACAACATAAGGAACTGTATTTAAAGGGCCAGAAGGTTGAGAACCATTGCATTGGTTTCATATATTTGCCATCATATATTTTATTTTATTAAAATATGTTTTTATTGATTTTTAGAAAGAGAGAAAGAGAGGGGCATAGAGAGAGAAAAACATACATCGGAGAAGAATATCATCGATCTGCTGCCTCCTATACATCTGCACCCGGCATGTGCTCTGACCAGGAGCTGAACCAATAACCTCAGGGTTCCTGGGTTGTCACTCAACCACTGAGCCACAATGGCTGGGCACCATCATATGTTTAAATCACCAACAGCCAAATGTGGTTCAGAGAAACTCTAAACTTAGACTTTGAAAATGTTTTATTTTTCTGAAATCATATCTTCAGTATCTCAAATTGGTATAAAGAAATGGAAAATGTATCATCAAATTTGGGTGTAGCTAGAAACCTAGATATGTCTGTATTAAGACCATCTTAATTAATTATTTTATCTATCCCATTATTTTAGAATATTTATGGAGCTCTTATTTTGTGCCAGGCACTGTTTTAAGTGCTATGTAATAGTGAAAAATGTCTTGTCCTTTAAGACACTTAACATGGGGCTGACAGATAATGCAAGAGGAACAGTGCATGAACAAGAAAAGAAATAATTTTAAATATTAAAATATTTAATATTTTATGAAGAAATATTAAATATTTAATAATTATGAAGAAAACAAAACAGGTGATGTGAAAGAAACTCAATATGGGTGTTACTTTAGATTATGTAGCCAATGAAGGCATAAATAAGAAAGTAACATTTGGTCTAATTAATGAGAAAAACCCAATCAAAGCCAGAGTGAAAGCATTCCAAGCAAAAGAATGAACAAATATAAAGGTCCTTAATTAAAACGATTTGTTTGGTAAAGAAAAAGAGAGGCAGTGTGGCTGATACTTAGTGGTTGATATAGATCGTGGTTGGCATTAGAGTTGGAGAGGTAGGTAGGGGCCAGATCATATAGGCCTGAATAAGCCAAGATGGAGATCTAAACTTTACCTTTCAAGGAATGAGAAGCCTTTACAGGAATATATTATTTCATTGTCACTGCATCTGCTACACTTCTTTCTCTTGATATCTTGGTAATAGTGCCCATTGACTTGATAGCTGCATCCTTTTCAAGTACTCTCCTTCAAATTCAAACATATGACACAAACCATAGTGCTATGAGGGCCTGAGGAGGGTGTGGGAGCAGAGTGGAGGGAGTCAAAGGGAGGAAAAAGGGGACATCTGTAATACTTTCAACAATAAAGATAAATTTTTTTTAAAAAGGAACAGAATATAAGCCTAGCTACTATTTGTCAGTTCCCCAATTCATCAAGCTTTGAAGTTAGTCCTAGATATGTAATCAATCAGGATTGATCACAAATCAAAATTTAGAAGTGTGTCCTTTTTTTCATGTCATTCCTAATCTCTTGCTTTAAAATAAAAACAACAGAAGTATAATTAAGAAATTAAAAGTAAACCTAAAATATTCCCAGTAATCTATGAAAATATTCTTATTTTAAGAACTTAAAAAATGAATATCAAAAGTAAAAACTAGAAGTACCTTCCCCCTCACTCTCTACAGTTTGCACATTATTCTGTACCCATTTAATGCATTTGTAAAGAATATTTGCTTATAAAAATGTGTTTGTGTTTGATATATAAATTCCATATATATATTTATAGCTTGCTTTGATTCAATTTGAAGTGTATCTTGATGGTTGTTTGAAAGTCTTATGAAAATGTGTAGAAATGCTCTTTTTTTAATGACTGTATAGTATCTATTACATAAATTGCCCATTATTTATTTAACTTTTTCAATTGATGAGCATTTGCTTATTTCTTTATTTTTGTTTTTCTAGTAAAAAAGTGCCTAGTGAATGAAAGCTAAAATACAAGTAACAAATTAGTAGAAAATATTTGTAATAAATAAAGTTATCACACTGACTACATAGACAATATTGATAAGTAGAAAAATATGTACTAGAAAATGTGTAAATGATGTTAATAACCAATTTATAGACTAAAAAATATAAATATGTGGGATTACATTTTTATAAAGGAAGCTTATAGATACAGAGAACAGACTGGTGGTTGCCAGAGGTGGGAGGTGCATAAAATGGGAGAAGGCAGTCAAAAGGTTCAAAACTTTGTTATAAGAAAAATATCGTACGTAATTTAGTGTGGTGACTATTTTATTTATATAAAAGGCTAATATGCAAAGTGTCCCCTTGGGAGTTTGACCGGGAGTTCAATTGCTTGCTATGATGTGCGCTGACCACCAGGAGGCAGCGCAGAATGAAGGAAGGCCCTGGCCAGCAGTTGGTAGCCAGGGAAGGGAGGCCCCAGCTGGCAGCCGGAAGGCCCCAATCAGCCCTGATCGCCGGCCAGGCCTAGGGTCTCTACCTGTGCACGAATTTCATGCACTGGACCTCTAGTAGTTAATAATACTATATTGAATATTTGAAAATTGCTAAGAGAATAGATCTTAAAAGTTATCACACAAAAAAAACTTGTGTGACCATAATATGGTAACGAATGTTAACTAGAATTATTGTGCTGCCTATTACACAATATATACAAATATTAAGTTATATTGTACACCTAAAACTAATGTAATGTTATATCTCAATTATACCTCAAGAAATAAAAATTAAATACATACCAAGACCACCATTCATTGAAGTTCTTTTTGATATAACCCTAGTTTACTATGTGAATTTAAGAGTAAAATTTTTCTTAAAAAAATATGAAACTTAGATTATTTAAAACTTATTTTCTCAAAAATTAGTCAAGTAAGGTCTCATTATTATTAGTGGTCATATAACCTTGAATACATTCCCCTCCCTATTTCCAGAGCATTTTATATTATAAATATTTAACCATAAATTTTTTCTCTGCTTCTTTGAGTTGTAAATTTTTAATCCTATATAATAAAAGCCCAGTGACCGAATGGCAGAACGACTAGAACAACTGGTCAACCAGTCCTATGACACGCACTGACCACCAGGGGGCAGACACACAATGCAGGAGCTGCCCCCGGGTGGTCAGTGTGCTCCAACAGTGGGAGTGCTGCTCAGATAACCTGGATGAGCAGCACTCCCACAGTGGGCCGATCCCCACAGGCCACACCCCCCACCAGTGCACGAATCCCATGCACTGGGCCTCTAGTATAAATAGAAATTCGTGCACTCAGACGGGGGGTCCCTCAGCCTGCTGCTGTGCTTACCTGGCTTCTGGCTGAGCAGCACTCCCCCTGTGGGAGCGCACTGACCATGAGGGGGCAGCTCCTTCATTGAGTGCCTGCCCCCTTGTGGTCAGTGTGTGTCATAGTTATCGATCGTTCCACCTTTCAGTCAATTTGCATATTAGCCTTTTATTATATAGGATATATATACACACTTTTGTAAAACTAAAGCCAGGAATGTAGAATATTTTTTACTAGGCTCATGCTTTAAATTGTCTATGCTCTAATGTTTTATTACAAGAATAAAACATTTTAAAAGAAATTGAGGGCTGCCAAAAAAGTCTGTGGTTGCTTATTCAGAATAATAGTTACTATGAGATACATTTACATGGAAAAAGCCTTAGCTTCAATATAACATGCATGTACATGTATCAATAAGGGGTGTGCAGGGGGCAGCCAATCAATGATTCTCTCTCATCATTGATGTTTCTATCTATCTCTCCCTCTCCCTTCCTCTCTAAAATCAATAAAGATATATATTTTAAAAAGTCAAAAATACAATCTAAGAAGACTTAACAAGCATCAGAACCAGTAAGAGATTACCAAAATGTCAAAAACACTGTAACAGAAATGAAAACTGCCTTTGATGAGCTCATTAGAAGATTAGACATGGCTGAGGAAAGAATATCAGAGCTTGAGAATATGACAATAGAAACTTCAATAACTGAAAAGCAAAGAGAAAAAATACTTAAAAAACTCAAAATATACAAGAACTATGAGGCAATTACAAAAGGCATAACATTTGCTTAATAGAAACACCTTAAGAGGGAAGAAAAAAGAAACAGAAGTGATATCTAAAGCAGCAATGACTAATAATTTTTCATGAATTAAAATCAGACACCAAACCACACATCCAGAAAGGTCAGAGAAAAAGAAACAAGATAAATACCACTCCAAAAATAACCCACTTAGGCGTATCATATTCAAACTGCAGAATATCAATGATGAAACATCTTGAAACAAGCCAGAGAGAGATACAGCTCGCTTAGAGAGAACCAACAATTAGAAGAACATCAGGTTATAAGAAGTTGGCTCCCATGATTAGGAAGACTGAAAGTCCCAAGATACTTAGTTGGCAAGCTAGAGATACACTGATGGTATAGTGTCAGTCCAAGTCCACCTGGAAGTCTAAGACAGGAGAGGAACAATGTCCCAGCTTGAAGACCATATGGCAGAGAGAGAGCAAATTATTTTATACTGAGCCTGTTTGTTCTAGTCATGCCTTTAACAATTGTATGGCACTCACCTATATTGGGTAGGGCAATCTGCTTTACTCAGATGTTAATTATCCAAATTCAAATGTTAATCTCTTTTAGAAGCATCCTCATAGACACACCCAGAATAATGTTTAACCAAATAGCTGTTCATCCTATGTCCCAGTCAATTTACACATAAAATTAACCATCACAAGCCCACCCCTTTTCAACCTGGCTCTTATATGCATCTCCTTAAACATATTTAATCTCCAAATAAAAATAATAATAGGATCAATATTACACATAAAATGATACAATTATAATGCATACAACTGAAAACATGCTAGCCCTTCCCCAGAAGAAGGGTAAAATCCTTGAGTGATTTTTACCCTTTTCTCGGATATCCCATAATTAAAATACTATAATAAAAATTAATAAAACTTAATTCTATAATATAAAATGCATATATCTTATGCTACATGATAAGGGAACAAGAGAGAAGAAAACAAAGATATTTACTTCATCTTTATATTTATTAGTATATATGTGTGTATATATATGTTTACACACATAATCTTATTCATAGCAAAATATGGAGGAAATACTCATTAAAATTACAGTCTTTATTTTTGTAACTGATGACATGGTCATCATTGTTATTTATGATTATCTTCTTCTACTACCTAGTGTGTTCGCTTTGTATTCATCAAACAACTCAGGTGGGTCTGTTTTTTACCAGATGGAGTGATCTAAGCCATCATTCTTGAAGGCTCTGGGCCACTAGCAATTCTGACTGGACCGGGTTACTGTAATCTTCCACTGACCTTAATCACAGAACATCAAAATACTAAGAGATGCCTTAAGGAATCTCATATTTCAGGCATAATCTTCCCTAACTTCTTTGGGGAATAGCAGTCCAATTCCCCTTGGTAGTCTGAATAAAGCACCTCAGCCAACACAGTAATTCCCGTCTTTGCCTGTTGATTCAGTTGCATGAAAAGCCCAAAGTGTGCTACAATCAGTCTTAACTTCAAGTTGAATGGAGTCATTGTTGTGTCTCCTTATGGAAGCATTTCTTCCTTTGGAACTAAGTCATCTACCCAGGAGAACATAAGGAGGGTCCAGGGTTCATGTCCCTGTTCGGGTGCCAGATGCTGGGGTCCAACCCCAGCAGGTCCAGGGGTCCCCAAAGGTGTGGACAGAGTCGGCGAAGAAGGAATGACACGGAGACAGCGTTCAGTTGATCAGCAGCCTAGCCAGGATCTCTAGCCAGGATCTCCAGCCAAGTTCTGTTCAGGATCTCCAGCGAAGTTCTGGTGGTTATTGTCTTGTTACATCTGTATTTATACTAGTTGATTTTAATCCTGTCAATTTCTATTGCAAAGGTTAGGGCGTTTCTTATCTCCATTCCAGGGAGTAAAGATTATGTAGCTTAAGCGTGATTGTTTGTAGTTAAAGTGATTAACTACCCGCCTGGCACTTAGTTAACGGGTTTTATCCCCTCCCTAACTTCAGGGAAAAATCCCTACCTGGGGAAACAACCTTTCTCGGAGAGGTGACCTTGGTTAAAACACATAGCGCTAAGGGGAGCAAACATATTAAGAACAGTATGCTATATACGCCAGGTCCCTTGAAACATATGCTGTGCAGATGTTTCTTTCCTGCAGCGACTGTGTCAAGCAGCAAGAATGGACCGGCTTCCAGGAAGGAAGCAAAAATTACTGTGTGTCACTAGGAATAATAGTGAGTTGAGTCATGCCCATTTCCACTCCTTGATTTCTGTATCCCTGAATCCTGGCTACAGAAGATACAAGACCATATATTGGGTGCTAATTCCACAATTCTATCAATTCAGGTTTTATTTTTTTAGAATTGTGGGGAACATGTTAAAAACAGTAAATTATATGAACATTGGCCCATTGCTGCCCTGCTTTTGACATAAAGTGAGTGTCTTGATCAGAAGCAATGCTGTTTGGAATAATATGACATGGACAGGGATTCAGGAAGTCAGTCCACAGATGCCATGTTAGGGACTCAGTATTTGTTTCTGCTGCTGTTTGGGTACTCAACAGTAGCTGAATCCAGGTCAGCCTTGATGAGTCAAAGTCCATGTTACTGAGCCCATGCATAACTTTTTTCATTGCCCATGTCCACTTTGTTCATGAGTCCACTGGACAATGACAGGGTGACTAGAAACATAGTTTGATTAGTATCCATAGAATGGGTCATTCTATCTACTTGATTATTAAAATGTTCCTTTGCTGAGGTCATCCTTTGATAAGCATTCACATGGATGCATTATCTTTGGGGTTTTTGCCCCTTCAGATATGTCTATCTACATATATCTTCTCCAAATTTTATTGTCACCAATTTTCCGTTTGTGTTTCTTCCAAGTCCCTAATCATCCAGCTTAAACATTGGCCACAGACTGTCAATTGGTATATAATTGCACATCTGGCCAATTCTTTTTACCAGCAAAATAAGTAACCAGGGGCATCACTTACAGTTCTGCCCACTGGGAGGATCTTCCTTCAGAAATGTCCCAGAAACAGGCTGTAGTGCTACAGCTGTCCACTTTCAGGTGGTATCTGCATATATTACAGAACCATCTGTAAGGCAGTCCTGAGACTTTTCTTTCTCTGTTAGTTGATCATAGGGAACTCCTCATTAGGCCATAGACTAAATCAGCGGTTCTCAACCTGTGGGTCACAACCCCTGAAAATACATCCTGCATGTAAGATATTTCCATTACGATTCATAACAGTAGCAAAATTACAGTTATGAAGTAGCAACAAAAATAATTTTATTGTTGGGGGTCATCACAACATGAGGAACTGTATTAAAAGGTCGTGGCATTAGGAAGGTTGAGAACCACTGCTAGGCGCATGCTGGGACCACTGGCCTTTGGGATACTGCATCATGAAACTTAGTTGTGTCTTCAGGGCTTGTGCAGCCTGATCCTATACATATATACCACTTCTATTTGTTAATGGAGTGTAGCTATACACACACAACTTTATCTAGCTTGGTGGATCAGATAGCCCCAGTGCTGCTGGGCATCCCTGGTCACATGTAACTTGATAGTCCATGGTTAAGTGTTTGTTTTCTACTAAGGCCCTATAGCAGGCCAAGAACTGTTCTTGAAAGGGAGTAGTTAACCACAGGGATGGCAAAATTTTGCTGCAAAATCCAAAGGGCCTCTACCACCATTCACATACAGGGACTTACCGAAGGCTCCAAACAGCATCCTTTCCTCACAGACACTTTAAGCACCATTGCATCTGCTGCATCATGTGGACCAAGTGGCAGAGCTGGTTGTGTAACATCCTGGACCTGTGGCACAGTCTTTTTTTATTCTGAGCCCAACTCAAAATGAGCAGCTTTTCGGGTCACTCGGTAAATGGGTTGGAGTAACATACCCAAGGGAGGAATGTGTTGCCTCTAAAATCCAAGGGGTGCACCAGGCATTGTGATTCTTTTTCGGTTATATGAGGAGCTAAACGCAACAACTTATTTTTCACCTCAGGGAGAATATATTGGCATGTCCCACATCATTGGATCCATAGAAATTTCACTGAGGTGGAAGGCACCTGAATTTGTGTGTAATTTATTTTCCACACTCAGATAAGAAAATTTCTTAAAAATATGTCTAGACTAGTTGTTACTTCTCAATAGGTAGGTGTGATAAGGATAATGTTATAAATATAATGAGCCAGTGTGATAGCTTGTGGAATGAAAAGACAATCAAGATCTCTGTGAACTATTGACATAGAGCTGGAGAATTGCTATATCCCTGAAGTAGGATAGTAAAGATGAATGTCCGGCTTGCCAGCTAAAAGCAAATTACTTCTAGTGATTCTTATTGAAAAGAATGGAGAAAGGGGAATTTGTTGGAGGATGATTTATGCTTATGAAAACAGTTAGAACTTGGTCCTTAAGGGAAAAAAAAAAAAAGATTATAGCAGGCAAGTTCTTACCTTTTGAGGGAATAAATGTGGATCTCCCAAAGAAAGAATAAATCTGTCCCCTTCCTAGAACATTCCTCTCAACTTGATAGCATCATTTAAGAATATTCGTTTCAATTAAACACACAATTAACAAGCAGCTACTACATACTAGGTCACTCTTGAAGCTATGTGGAGAGCTAATTTGGTGATAGAACTACAAGACAGACTGTGAGCAACTCAAGTTTGAAAGGCATTCCTTCGTAATACATTGAAATGTATACAGTTAGAAGTTGGCAGAGACCACATGAATCTAGTCCAGAGATCTTTCCATTGAACTATCTGCCTCAGCCTCTGCCTATACAAGGAAAGTATTCTCTTTGAAGGAGGAAGGAAAGTGAATTATGGAATGCTTTCTTTTTACAACCAATACTCCTGTGGTCAGAAGCTGTAAGAATGCTATTTGATGTGGAGTTTTCACTCTCAGCAAGAGGTTTTCAGTTAACCAAACTCTCAGGTACCCTGCTATTGCCTCTTATTGCTGGAAATAAAAGAGTACCCATGTGTTTTGTTTTATTTTGTTTTGTTATTCTTACTTCTTTGTAGCATCTTCTCATTCTTTTAATTAGCAAATATTTTTAATGGTCTATGTGGTAATTGTTATGGCTTTTCAAAAGTATTCTGGTATTCTTTTTTATAGGTATGGTAGAATTTCACACCCTTGACCTAAATTTGAAATTAGGTGGGACCATGTGACTTGTTTTGAACTAAGTAAATGTGAGCCAAGTGATCCAACTCATTTCCAGAAAAGCAGCCAGTCCCCACGTTCTCCTTCCTGCCATAGCAGTCGGGGAAGCATCTGAAAAGAGAGCTTAATTCTGACTAGGTTTCCTAGGTGGGACTTGCATGGGATTTGTCATCTGAGTAAGCAATAAACCTGAAACTCTGGAGATATCTTTTACTAAAAATACTAAATTTTGAACTTGAGATGTGATAATGAAGTAACAAAAACCTAAAATGTACGGCAGTGTTTATAGTGATCAATTGAAGAGAAATAAAAAATACATATATATTGGAAGGTAGAAAACAATAGACAGATGTTTTAAAATAATAAAAGACTTGATAAAGCTTTCTCCTGTTTTAATTTAGAAAGGTCATGAGTCTAATGAACTTGTAGCTCCAGAAGAAGTCTTAACACAGGCAGAAAATCTGCATCTCATAATATGCAGGGAAGCACAAAAAAGATTTGATCCGTTTGAGGAATTAAAGGAATAGGGAGAGTACCTAAGACCAAGGCTTTTCAGGGTTGCAAGAGAGAACCACTTCTCATCCCAACACAAATGAGAAGAATATTGACCAACAAAAGCTTATTAAAGTTCTACATTGCAGCTGAATTAAATCAAGGAAAAGCCAACATACTTAGTGGTAAATTTTCTTATTTGATTATGGTATCACAGAGAAAGAATGCAGGATATGATCGTGAGCAAATACTTTCAATTAGAAAAGAAAAATTGCTATAGGAAAATCAACAAAGTATTTGGCTTTCCTTCTTAAAAAGATGCTAAGCTCAAGGTACTCACTACTAGGTTAAAGAGAGAGGAAGGGGTTAAAAAAGCAAAGACATATCACAAGTATACTATCTGGAAGAAAATGCTGTTTAGAAAAGAACTGTGAGCATTGTGAGCATGAATTTTGTCATATGGATGTCACCAAAATAAGCTAGAGAAGGCTAAAAATTTCTGAGAGTTGTTTTGCCAAAGAACCAGCAGTCTCGACAAAAACAGACTGTGTCAGTTCACAAGTTAATATGACCTGTGGGGCCTCATCGAACTACAGGCAGGGGTTGAGCTGAGAAACAGCTCAGGGTCCAGGAAGAGCAAATTCATCAGTGTCTATTCCAGTTATGGTTATGATCATAATGAAAAAACAAAGAGTTTCCTAGAAGGTAGAGCAAAGAGCTATGGAGAACACTGGACAAAGAGAGTTGCACCAGGCAGTGTACTTAGGGTAGGTAGTCTATTTTAGGGTAGACTCAAAATATTCTCCATCTAGGGGTCCATCACAATTGCCACCTTTCAGGACATCAAAATTGCTGCTGCCACTGTTTCAGTATGTCTCTCTTTCTTCCTCTTTCTGAATGGGAATGTTTACTATGGTTATTTCATCTTTTATCAGATGTGTCTAGCAAGTAAATATTTATTAGGCTATTAAATATACCTACCCACTCCATCTACCTAAATGCTTATTATCGGTGGGAATAAAAATACAAACACATTTGTTAACTGATCTAACTTAAAATTCAAGATTACAAATTTCAGTAGCACTCCACAACGCCGATTGAAAAACATAGTCTTCTTCTCTAGTATGCTCAATTTTGTACTCTATCAAATCATTATTATTTCTCCACTCATCTCAAATATTACATCCTTCTACAGCTCCTCACTGTCAGCTGGGGATAAAACCAACACAAACAGAAAGGAACTCCTTTATCTTGCCATCACAAAATTAACTGAACAGGATTTTTTCTCACTCTCACTTTCCTCCATTCTGTTATTACTGATACATTTTCTTCCTCCTATCAAAGACCCCAACTCTTTTTTTTTAAAATATATTTTATTGATTTTTTACAGAGAAGAAGGGAGAGGGACAGAGAGCCAGAAACATCGATGAGAGAGAAACATCGATCAGCTGCCTCCTGCACGCCCCCCAGTGGGGATGTGCCCGCAACCAAGGTACATGCCCTTGACCGGAATTGAACCTGGGACCCTTGAGTCCGCAGGCTGATGCTCTATCCACTGAGCCAAACCGGTTCGGCAAGACCCCAACTCTTTACTGAATCAGAAATTTCTCTCCTTGCACTAAATCATTCTTATAAGCCTTGAAATATCTAAAATCCTCTAGTATTTCCACTGTGCACATTTTGAAGGTACTATTAACAGTAAAATTTTTGAAAAGTTGTCTATAATTCCTCTACTTGCTCATTTTACATACTTGGCTCAAACTATTCAGGCCTTCACTCTGCAGAGACTGCCCATATCAAAGTAAATAATGAGCAGCATGCTAAAAAATCCAGTGAACTTTGTTGCTTTTACCTAGTTGAAATTTCAATAACACCCAACATAGTTTACATTAATTCTTCCTTATAATGTTTCTTCTGTTGACCTTTGTCACATCATATTTCTCAGATCTCCCAGTTCATGGCATTGATTCTCAGTCTCCTCTTCCCCAGTTCTGATTCTCTGCTTGATCACTAAGTGCTGAAGAACCTCTGGCCTCAGTTTTGGACATTTTTCTTATCTATTTCTATACTTTGAATGTCTCATCCAATCCATAGCTTAAAATAACATTGATATGCTAATAACTCCCAAATGTATACCTCTAACCCAGACACTTCCCATGATCATCAGAGTGATGCATTCAACTACCTACGTGATTTTTCTGTTTTTCTAATAGCATTTGAAATTTTAGGTTGACAAGAGAAAACCTCATTTTATTTCCTAACCAAATCAACTTCCCCAACCTAATCAATAATACTACCAGGTAGTGATCTGTACAAAAGTCAAAGAGTTTATCTTGAGTCCTTTTTCTTAGCCTGTAGATATATTAATCAACAAGACTGACTATGTGCCATAAACGTATTTTAAGCTCATCTATCTCTTCTTCCCACTATCATCCAAATCCAAGCCACCATCATCTTTTGCGTGGTCAGTTGTAGTGATCTTCTAGCTGCATAATTCTTTCCTTCGTTGGCTTTCATTACAGTCAGTATCAGATTTAATGCCTTGCTTTGGCTTTAGAGCCTTCCATTAAATTGTTCATATTCACAATTCCATCTCTTCTACCTTCACCATTTTTTTATTGTTTTTGTTTTTTTTCTTATAATTCCTTTAATATACCAAGTTGAGTACCTCCTCTGAGCCTATGTACCCAATGTCCGTTCTGCAAGAAATGATTTCCCACTTTCCTTCTCATCATTATTCAATTACACTGAAATGCCAATTTTTCAGAGACTTTACTGATGATCTTAACAAAGCCCCTAACATGGCAGTTTCTATCACATAAACATGTTTTTGTTTTGTTTGTTTTTATTAAATGTATTGGGTTGACATAGGTCACCATGATCATATAGGTTTCAGGTGTGGGTTCCTATGTTGCAATATCTGTATATTTAACCATGTACCCACCACTCAAAGTCAAATGGTTTTTTAAATATATCACTTTCACTATTTAAAATTATCTCTTTTTTTCTCTTTTCTTTCCTCATGTTTGATTTAACTCTCTACATTTCCAAGAAGGTAAAGACTTCATTCCTTTTCACCAAATTTCTTCAGTGTCCATGTAGCTGGATTTTATTTTAGGTGCATATTTTTTCCATACATGTTTTTCAGTCATAAGATCTGTTTTCAGTCCTTAGATTTCTCATAATCATGGGCTTTTATCTATGTACTGACTTCTTCTAGACTTCACATTGCCCTTCTGTCTTCTAACTCTACTTTTGATAATTGCTTGTATGTGCATAAAAGTGATTTTCATTGAGTATTATACATCAAAATAAAAAGCACAGAAAAATAAACCATCAACAAAACAATAAGAAAGCCCACTACATGGGAGAACATATTTGCCAATGTTATCTCTAATAAGGATTTAATCTCCAACATCTATAGGGAACTCATACAACTTAACAAAAGGAAGATAAACAACCCAATCAAAAAATGGGCAATGGAACTAAATAGATACATTTCAAAAGAGGACATAAGGAAGGCCAAGAGACATATGAAAACATGCTCAAAGTCACTGATCATCTGAGAGATGCAAATCAAAATGACAATAAGATACCATCTCACACCTGTCAGAATGGCTATCATCAACAAATCAACAAACAACAAGTGCTGGTGAGGATGCGGAGAAAAAGGAACCCTCCTGCACTGCTGGTAGGAATGTAGACTGGTGCAGCCACTGTGGAAGAAAGTATGGAATGTCCTCAAAAAACTAAAAATGGAGCTCCCATTTGACCCAAAGATCCCACTTTTAGGAATATATCCCAAGAAACCAGAAACACCAATCAGAAAGGTTATATGCACCCCTATGTTCATAGCAGCACAATTTACAATAGCTAAGATTTAGAAACAGCCTAAATGCCCAGCAGCAGATGAATGGATTAAAAACCTGTGGTACATCTTCATAATGGAATACTACATTGCTTTAAAAAGGAAGGAACTCCTACCATTTGCAACAACATGGATGGACCTGGAGAGCATTATGCTAAGTGAAATAGTCAGAGAAAGATAATTATCACATGATCTCACTCATTTGTGCAATATAATAAACAACATAAATTGATGAACAAAAACAGATCTAGAGACAGAGAAGCATTGATCAGACTGTCAAACCTCAGAGGGAAAGTAGGGGAGGGTGGGGTAAGGGGGAGAGATCAACTAAAGGACTTGCATGCATGCATATAAGCACAGCCAATGGACACATTTACCAGAGTGGGGTGAAGGCATGAGCGGTGGGGTGAGGGGACAATGGTGGGATAAGGACACATATGTAATACATTAATCAATAAAGAAAAGAAAGCACCCTAGGAATCATTTCTATCCTTTAAAATTGTAAGTGAAGAGTGATAAAATTCCCATTTTCAAGTGTTACTCCTAATTTCACTTATGCAACAAATAAGAGGTAAAAAAGTAACAAGGACAATTGAGGAATTAGTTTGTGAAAAAGCAAATTAGAATTATCAGAGTCAATAATAAAAAAAAAACTTGGAAAAATATTTAAAAGAGTTTGTTTAAACTCAGATGTTGTGTTATATGTAACTGTTAATGTTTCTGAAACTCTACATTATGATTCTCTTTTATCTCAATAAAGTTAATAATTTAAAAATATTTAATTCTGGTTTCATGATTAAGTATATAAGCATATGAAAATGGGAAAGCACATGAAAAAATTACAAAAATATGATTGTGTAAAATGATTACATTACCAAATAATTGCATGCACATTATATACTGTTTATTTCCAAGCATATAGATATTTAGCCAAGCCTATGTTGTCATCAGGAAAATGATTATAATATAGTTAACCTTATAATTTTAATCTTATTTTTTATCCATCTACATGATAAACACAGTAATGCAGTGGGACTGAGTGTAGTTCCACTGTAAATATATCCTCTTCTAAAGGTACCTTTAGAATATATTTTAAATTAAACCTGTATGCTTGTTGTTGTTGTTGTTTTTTTAAATATATTTTATTGATTTTTTACAGAGAGGAAGGGAGAAAGATAGAGAGTTAGAAACATCGATGAGAGAGAAACATCAATCAGCTGCCTCCTGCACATCTCCTACTGGGGATGTGCCCGCAACCCAGGTACATGCCCTTGACCGGAATCGAACCTGGGACCCTTCAGTCCACAAGCCGACGCTCTATCCACTGAGCCAAACCGGTTTTGGCTGTATGCTTGTTTTTATGTCTGAAATAAACTGCTTCCATATTAACCTTGTAGAAAAGATAGAGACTCCAGCACAACTGTGAAGTTAGCCTCAGGATCACTTATTTGAAGAAAATATTTTCATTAAATGCTCTATTTTTTCCAACAAATGTGCACCAGCTTATTTCCTTATGGAGCATCTGTACCTTTAAAGTCTTTTTTGATTCCTTGACCAAAATAAGGACATTTGGTCCAGAGCAGCAGCATACAGCTGTGTTTATAGGTGTTGTTGACAAGAGAAAATACATCCTGTGCACCAGGACTAAAACAGAATTGTTAGAATAGTATAGGCGGTGAATTTTGGTATGAAGGAATAATTTAACCATTCTCTACTTGAGATTTTATTTTCTGAGATATTAGTAATAAAGTAGCCTCACCATATTAAAGGCAATTACAGTAGTCCTCCTTTGGGAGCCATGCCAGGTCCCCAGATAGTCAAGGCTAATGGTAGCACAGAGGTCTTGCTATCAATACATCAGAATGGCCAAGGCCGCTCTGGGCATATGCCTAAATGGGATGCTCAAGGATTCTGAGCCTGGGAATCCTAATCAGGCCAAGACACCATGAGCGGGTGCAAGGACACAAGGTCTACTGTGCCCTTCAGTAGCCTATATGACTGGTGTAACTACTGGCATGAAGCCTTTTTTGTCTTAGTAGTGTAAAAGTAGGTAACTGACCAGCTAGTGGGTTAAAGTGGAGTGTGTGAAGAAGTCTGCTAGAGAGAGCAGCTGGGCAGGAGAGACAGAAGAAGCTGCTGAGCCAGAGAACACAGGTACCACTACGATGTAAGGCGGTGAGTTTCGAGGCGGCATGCAGCTTCTCAAATACTAACTGTGGGTACAGAGATTGATGCTGCTTTATGGGAAAGATATGTATTCACCAGCCGGTGTCTGGCTGCCTGCCTATATGGACTTTGTTATAAGGACTGTTTTTGTCTGATGGCTGTGTGGCCACTGGCTTCTGCAATAAAGACTCATTCTTATATACCCACAGCCTCTCATGGCTTCCCCGTCTGTTCCACCGCCAAGAATTGACCTGTGTCTAGTGAACAGAAGATAAAGGAAGAACTTGGACTAAGTTCCCAACAGTTAGTACAGTGGGCAGGGTTTGAGAAGGAACTGCCCTGTCATAGTCGGATAGGAGAATTTAGAAGAAGAATAATACATGGACTCAAATTCATTCACAACAACTCAGAGCCAGTCAGACCAGCAGAGCTGTGCGGTGCTCTTGCTGCTGGGTCTGACACCCCCCCTTACCCACAAAGGGATATATGTTCCCAGACCTTGGTGGATGCCTGAAACCATGGATAGTAAAAATCTTATGTAAACTTGTGCTACCTTTTCCCCCTATACGTACAGACCTGTGATAAAGTTTAATTCATAATTAAGCACAATAAGAGATTAATAAGAATCACTAATAATAAAATAGGATAATTATAATAATAAAAGTTATGTAAATGTGGTCTTTGATAACTGAGACAGCCACTGAATGACTAATGAGCAGGAGCCTACATGTCAGGAGTAGGCCGGACAAAGGGACGATTCACACATAAGGTAGGACAGTGAGAACAATATTTCATTACACTACTCAGAATAGCAAACAATTTAAAATTTAAGAATCATTTATTTCTAGAATTTTTCATTTAATATTTTTAGTATGCCTTTGAACCCATAGAAAGTAAAACCAGTGAAAAAGGGGGATTTTAGTATTTTAAAAAAGAACATTTTAAAAATATATTTTTAATTTAGGTAATCATACTGAAAAAAAAGTCAATATTGTCTGAAAAATAATGACCATGGAAGAAGCCAAGAACTGAATTCCAAAAGGAAGTATAGGAGTAAAATAAAATCAGGATAAAATATTAAATAAATTATTGGAGTATAGAAATGAATTACAGTGATATCTAAAAGCAAGATAGATAATATAGAAAAAATGAAATGCTCTATGTAATTAATTATACAGACAGATATAAGAAAATGAATTTAAAAAATTAAAAACTATCATATTTGTTACTAAAGGATCAGTGACAATTTATTTAGATTTAAGAAAGGCACATTAATAATCAAAAAATAATTTAAAAATTTAAGAAAAAGAAATATTAAGCATACAGATGGAGTGAAAATGGTAATGGGAATGATATAATATTGGATATATTAGTTCAATTCCAAATTGAGACTGGGAAGTAAGGGAGAGCAAGCTGATATTCACAAAAAATGAAAGTGAGATTTTCAAAAGCTCTTTAAAAAACTCACATGTTATTTTAATACATAGTTTATGCATATACACTGGCACACCTTTTGGAAGATAATTTGACAATAACTATCTAAAGATGTGAAACTGAACAGTTATCTCTTTACAAAAAGAAAACCATTAAATATTTTTAAAGTAATTTTCTCTCCAACACAATATTTTCATCTTTGAGATGAAGTAGTGGTGATTTCATCTAAAGTATTAAAAATATCACCAGGCTTCCTAGCTAAGAGGGATGCAGAGGAAAAGTTATCATTCCTTTGAAACATTCCCCTTTTACTACAATACATCTTTCCTTTTAAAATCTCTACAAAACCATCATCACTCAGAATGTACTTTGTCTTTCATGAACAAAAATGAGAGTTAAATGAGGAACTAGCTTGTCACAGGCTATAAATAAGAATGAATAAACAGTCATGCCTCCCTTCTCTCTTTCTTCTTTACTCTATTATCTTTCTATGTTGTCCCCTAGGCGCTTCTGAGTTGGCTGGCAAAATCTAAATTGGACTGAATTTGTGTGGTAGATGTCTATGCTTAGTCTAAAGATCATATAAGTAAATATCTTTCATGTTTTCTCTGCTCTGTCCATATAAAAATACTAAACCAGCACATTTGCCACTATCCCATTGGATAAAAACAAAATGACAGCATAAAACTTGGAAAGGAATAAATTCATAAATGTCAATGCCACATTTCCTAAATTTAGAACTTGCCTTGTATTTATTACTCCTTCTCTCTCCTCTATCAGAAACATTATATTATACGAGAGGCCCAGTGTATGAAATTCGGCATAGGGGTGGGGGAGTCCCTCAACCCAACCTGCACCCTTTCGCAATCTAGGACCCCTCAGGGATGTCCAGCTGCTGGTTTAGGTCCAATCCCACAGGGATCCCTGCAGATCTGGCCTAAACTGGCAGTCAGACATCCCTCTCACAATCCAGGACTGCTGGTTCCTAACTGCTCGCCTGCCTGCCTGATCACCTCTAACCTCCTCTGCCTGCCTGTCTGATCTCCCCTAACCACTCGCCTGCCTGCCTGATTGCCTCTAACCTTAGCCTGCCTGCCTGATCACCCCTAACCACTCACTGGGGGAGCGGGGCCGGCCGGAACAAAGGGCTGTGGTCGTTCTGGTCTCTGGTCGTTCTGGTGGTTTCGTCATTTTGGTCTCTGGGCTTTAATTATATAGGATAGAAACTAGCAAACATTCTCAGTTTTTATCCCTACCAACATATATTTCTCTGCATTAAGTAGTTGATATGGATGTTTTAGAAGAGGTAATATGTAAATTGAGAGAAGAGAAAGTAGGGAAGCATATTGAAAAGTTTCTAGAGAGGACAGCATATATTGTTTAATCTTTATTAGTGATTTAAAGATTATTGAATAACAATTAGGTACTAGGAATTATAATAAGAATATATGTGTTTGTTGTTGAATAGACACAGCTAAGTCATAGAGTGTCTGGAAGCAAGTGGTAGAAATAAGAATGTAAATCAGCAAAATGAATCATTTAATATTTATTGAAAAAAAAAGAACATAAATTACTTTTACATATTATTTATTATATTATATTATACTTGACATTATAAGAGAGGTTCACCAACTACTGACTATAGGCTGATTCTTGCCACATCAAGCTAAGAATTTTTTGTATATTATTCAACAGTTAAAAAAAGACTTAGTGACATTAAAATTGTATGAAATTCAAATTTTGTTGTACATAAATTAAGTATTTTGTAACACAGCTATACTCATTCAATGATGCATTGTTTATGGCTGTGCCAACACTGCAATGGCGGACTTGAGTAGGTGAGTAGTTGTGGTTTGAGGTGTTTACCAATACACAGGACCAGTTTTTTCCTCCATTCCAGTTCTAGGCAAATTAAGTAATGAACTGATAAAGTACATGGCATTATAAAGTTATAGCTCTATTAACTAATAAGCTAATGTTGGAAAATGAGTTTTATATCTGTGGAATAGTGGCTCTCCTAATAGTGAGATTCATCTACTGAGTCTAAAGGAGTACTGGGTAACTACAGGCTCCTGTATGGGGCTCAGTCCCCTTTTACCATCTGACTCAGAACAGAGTAGGTTACATACTCTCTACAGGCAATTATCTACTGAAGATGAAGATAGAAGGAGTGGAGGAGTTTCTTAAGTCAAACTCACTAATCAAATAAGTAAATCCTGATCTCCAGAAGAGTAATCACAGAGGTAATTTGTAGCCATTAATGTTTTCTTCTCATAGAAATTCAAGGACTGGGGAATATATGTTTTACCCCAGCTGTTCCCAACACTTTTGTTTTCTTAACCCTCTGGCCTTAAACAATAAGTCAACCAGAGTTATGACAGATCTCTTCAGGGAAGGCATTAGCACATGACAGTCCTGCCCTTACTTTCCTTGATTCCAAGCTACTGATACTTGTGGCTCTTCTTGGGATCACTGGTGTGGAGCATAGATGTTGCACCAAGAGGGCTCTAAAATATCTCAGAACAGTATATTAGCAAACTAACTCCAAATCCACTCTAACTAAAGCTTCACATTAGAATCTTACATTATTTACCATTCAAAAGTTTCTAAGCAAGTTGGTTGTTACAGCCTACTGAGCTTCTATAAAGAATGAAATTAAGAACACCATTAGAATATTGCCATAATAAAATATATAACACAACTTCAATAATAAATTGCCAATAATAAAAAGGTATGCTAAATTTCAGTACAAATATTTTCTTCCCATTTTCAAATTCCCAGAGTTTAGGGAGAGCTTAAATTCTGAACTTAAAATTTCTCCCTGGGGGAATGGGCCTAAGCCACAGTCAGACATCCTTAGTGCTGCAGAGGAGGCAGGAGAGGCTCCCATCACCGCTGCTATGCTCTCAGCCATCAGCCCAGCTTGTGGCTGAGTGGAGCTCCCCCTGTGGGAGCCCACTGATCACCTGGGGGCAGCTCTTGCATTGAGCATCTGCCCCCTGGTGGTCAGTGTGCATCATAGTGACCAGTCATTCTGCCATTAGGGTCAATTTTCATATGACTCTTTTATTATATACTAGAGGCCCAGTGCACGAAATTTGTGCACTGAGGGGTGGGGTTCACTCAGCCCAGCCTGCCCCTCAGTCTGGGAGCCCTCAGTGGATGTCTACTGATGGCCACAGTCTGGCAGCAGAGGCTCGGAGCAGGCGTCGTGTGTGTGTGTGTGTGTGTGTGTGTGTGTGTGTGTGTGTATGTGTCTGCTGGGGCCTGCCCCCAGCCACGGCACGTAGGCTTGGAGCAGTTGCCATGTGTGTGTGTGTGTGTGTGTGTGTGTGTGTGTGCGTGTCCCTGCTGGGGGTCTGCCCCCAGCCACACTGTGGAGGCTTGGAACAGGCGCCCCTCTCTGTTGATCTCTCAGGCTCTTGGCCTCCACTGCGTGTTGTACTCTACCTTGAGCTGTGGCCAGGGTGGGGTGCTGCCTGCAGGCCATGCTTTCCTGCTCTGGGATTGCCGCGGCAACCCAGGAGCAGGCCTTGCTGGGTACTGCCTGCAGGCCGCCCTTTCCTGCTCACTGATCACCATGGGGTCCTGGCTGGGGGCAGGGCTTTGGCAGCATGGGGCTTAGGCGGCGCGGTTCTTAGGCAGCACAGGGGGGTCCCGGCAGGAGGCGGGGCTGCACATAGGGCCCGGATGGCGGCTCATGCTGTCTCGCCCTGCCTGCAGTATGAAAATTAGCCGCCATTTTTGTTGGAGGCTAATTTGCATATCTCACTTATTAGCCTATGGGAGGCATAGTGAAGGTACAGTCAATTACCACCTTTGTCTATTATTAGATAGGATGATTCCAAAACCAGAATATTACTATGCATTATTTATGTTATTAGGAAAAGCAAAGCAATTTCTGGAAATGCAGAATATAACAGCAATATAGTTAAAAATGGAACATCTATGCTAAACTATGTAAAACCTGGTAACACATTCTAGTCCAGCCGTGGGCAAACTACGGCCCGTTTGAAATGAATAAAACTAAAAAAAACAAAAAAAGACCGTACCCTTTTATGTAATGATGTTTACTTTGAATTTATATTAGTTCACACAAACACTCCATCCATGCTTTTGTTCCGGCCCTCCGGTCCAGTTTAAGAACCCATTGTGGCCCTCGAGTCAAAAAGTTTGCCCACCCCTGTTCTAGTCACTGGTCTTTCCGTTGCACTGGGTCTGAGGTGGTAAATTTCTTGGTAGAAAGGTGGCAATGGACAAGGAAAAGTGCAATCAGAGATAAAGAGGCAAAGCCAAAAGACATTTGGAATGGAGAAATAAAGAAGTGATCCATCTTAGCAAATAAAAGAGAATTAAAGATGACTTAATCATTTTTATCTTGACATTAGTGGTGATTTATGATTGAAATAAATGGTTTAAATATGAAAGTAGCATACTTTTTAGGTGATATTTTTATTTTCATATTAACCTGCTATGTTTGGAATATGATAAGATAATCAGGTAAAGATATTACATATGTAGCCAGAGTCAAAGTCTTAATAATAAAAATTAAGGTGGGAGTTTTTTTTTATTGTAAGTATTAAAGTAATAGTTGGATACATGCATCTTTGTGGGAAAGGAGCAAAAAGAGAGAAGACCAAACAGCTGAATACAAACCATCCTATATAATAAAGAGGTAATATGCAAATTAAGCCTCAAACCCTCACAAGATGGCTGCCTATGACCAGGCCAGCAGGGAGGGTTAGTGAGGGATGACCAAATGACTAAACAGAAGGTTTCAGGGGGCAACGAGGCCAGCAGGGGGGTTAGTGAGGGGCGACCAGGTCAGCAGAGGGGGCCAGTTAGGGGTGATTAGGCTAGCATGCAGAGGCAGTGAGGGGCAATCAGGCCAGCAGGAGGGGGCAGTTAGGGGCAACCAGGCAGGCAGGCAGCGATTAAGAGCCATTGGTCCAGGATTATGAGAGGGATGTCCAACTGCCGGCAGTTGGACATCTCCCAAGTGGTCCCAGATTGGAGAGGGTGCAGGCTGGGCTGAGGGGACACCCCCCCCCCCTCCCTGTGCACGAATTTCATGCACCGGACCTCTAGTTATAAATAAATCATGAAAGGAACTAAGAGGTATCAATGAAAATACAAGACACAAAGCATAGTGGAATGTACAAAAGACTCAAAGGAAGAAAATGTTGCAAGCAAAGCTGGGAGATAGTAGTCTCCGATTTTATAGATATCAAGGATGAGTAGGGCCCTAGCCAGTTTGGATAAGTGGATAGAATGTTGACCTGTGTACTGAAGGGTCCCAGGTTTGACTCCAGTCAAGGACACATACCCTTGTTGCAGGTTCCCCAGTCCTGGTCGGGGTGCATGCATAAGGCAACCAATCAATGTGTCTCTCTCACATTGATGTTTCTCCCTGTGTCTCCCTCTCTCTAAAAATCAATGGAAAAATATCCTCGGGTGAGGATTAACAACAACAAAAAGGATCAGTGGGTATGAAAAAGTCTTTTGCATTATACAGAAAACAGCTATTGGTGACCTTGGAAAGAAAGGTTTCTGTAAGTATACCTTTCCCCTTTTAGGAAAAAGACTATATTAAAATAGGCTATACTGCATGAATAAATACACGGTATCATATTAAACATACATTCTGTGAGAAGAAGCTAATATGCACAAATGATATAAAGAGGTAATAAACAGACAGTTAAACACAAATAGCTATCAAGTATATGAAGAGATCCTCAAACTCATTTGTAATCAGAGAAATGCAAATTAAAGTAAAGTAATTTACCACTTTACAGCCATCTGACTGATAGAAATTAGAAAGTTGAATAGTGGTAATTATTAGTGGGGATGTGGAGAAACCAGACAAGCTTAACCTTCCTCAAGAGCACTCTAGCAATATTAACTCAGATTTAAACTGCATACCCCTATGTTCTGTAAGTCCTATTCCTGGTTATATAGCCTCAATATATTCTCACACAAGACTGCTGGGAAGGGACACCCATGATGACTGTATGAGTCAAGAGAGATTAGATTATGCTGTGATAACCTCCAAACCCCTTCCCTACAATCACATAGGTTTGGATTTTGTTCACCTTGTGAGTCCATCACAGGTTGCCAGGCCGAGAGTGCAGCCATTAAAAACAAGGAACTAGAATATACACCGAAAAGCAGATAGATGATAAACATAAATGCTGAGTGTCTAAATTGAACATATATACTTAAACATCAGACAATAATACAAATACTTGCAAACCTGAGGATACATATCCAACACATTTAAGTTAGTTGACTATGAGGAAGAAAACAGAGATTGAGAGATAAAAAAAAGAAAGGAAAAAGTTATAAATTAGATAAATGAAGGGAAGGGGGATCCCATACTGTTCTATGATGGCAGGTGCCTTGAATGGAGGAGTATGATTAATTTGATACTATGCGTGAGGTGGTACACAAAGAGTAAGCAGCTTATACGTAACTGGAGGCCCGATGCATGAAATTTTTGCAGCGGCTTGGCCCTCACAGCGCAGCGGCTTGCCTCAGCCCTTGCAGCCCAGCTTCGTCCCGAAGGTCGTCTGGAATGTCAGCCAGAATGTTGTCCATTAGGTCGTCCAGAAAGTCGTTTGGCCATCCGGTCTAATTAGCATCTTACACTTTTATTATTATATATAGGAGATGTGAAAAAACCTGAAAGGGCATCTAAATGAGCCTGAGAAAAATCAGAACCTAGTAGGAAAGTTGAAACACTTTAATAAAGTACTGCTTGCTTATTGGAGTGAGATAGCATTTTGAAAATATAAGGGAAAATTCAGAATGTCATAGAAATAAATACAAGCACCTATGATTGTGGTAAAGCAGATCCATAGAGTATTTTAGTTGCTAAGATAAGGAAAAATGATGGAGTGGGAAAAGGGACAAATCAATCTGTTTTTAAGGAAATATGTGTTTGGGTCAACCTTTGTGGAGGCTTCTTAGAATTGCAAACACAGGGAAAAAAATTCTAAGGTGGATAGCTCAGGATAAGTAAAATTGTTATTAGCAACTGCTTATTAGAAATTTTAAATTATAAAGAATTGCTGCTCTTGTGTTTAAAAGAAACTATACTTGTTACCGTAGACAGATGTGAAAGTGCAACACGTGTCATACATGTTTCCTACAACATGACAAAAAAGGCAGACTCTTCTTAGTGATGTGGCAATGTCTTCTACTTTTAGATCCAATTATGTTTACTGTTGAGCTTCTTTGCCTTCTGGGATTTGTAATGGTTTTCCGCAAAACAAGCCACCCTGCCTATGATTTGACTAGTGGCAGTATGGCCCATCTACTTCTGTTTACCTAGAAGTTAACA